>NW_026961340.1:0-86977 GCF_963924245.1 Chroicocephalus ridibundus
GAGACACTGCGATCAATGAGGGAGATATGTCAAGATGTGTGTTTGTTTTGAGGACGGCTCTCTGGAGAGTCTTAGCAAAGAGGTCACAGGGATAATCAGAGCAATTCTCAGAGACACTGAGAACAAGATGGACAGTTCCCTCCTGGCACTTTCCCTGTAGGAGATACCGCAAGACGTTTCTGTAGATTGGGCACAGCGCTCTGCAGGGTGTTAGCAGAGACTTTCCCGGGACAGTGAAACCCTATGTCAGAGACACTGAGAAGAAGCCCCAATGTTCCCTCCAGGCACTTTCAGTGTGGGTGCCTTCTCCACGTGGTTCCTGGTTTCCCTGCAGCGCTGAAGAGAATGTTAGCAAAGAGGTAACCGGCACAGCGAAAACAGTACTCAAAGAGAGGGAGAGCAAGCTCTCTCTTGGCACTTTGGATGTGGGACATACAGCGAGATGTTTGCTGCTTTTGCGTTTGGCTGTTGGGAGATTTACAGCACAAAGATATCTAGTTGATTTGAAGCAGTTCCGAGAAAGTCTAAACATAATCGCCACTTCTCCCTCCTGGCACTTTCCATGTGGGAGATATAGCAGGATGTATATTGGTTTTGAGGACAACTCAATGGACAGTGTAGGGAGAAAAGTTCCTGGCTCCTTGAATGCCGTTCCTGGAGACACTGCGATCAATGTGGGAGATATGTCAAGATGTGTGTTTGTTTTGAGGACGGCTCTCTGGAGAGTCTTAGCAAAGAGGTCACAGGGATAATCAGAGCAATTCTCAGAGACACTGAGAACAAGATGGACAGTTCCCTCCTGGCACTTTCCCTGTAGGAGATACCGCAAGACGTTTCTGTAGATTGGGCACAGCGCTCTGCAGGGTGTTAGCAGAGACTTTCCCGGGACAGTGAAACCCTATGTCAGAGACACTGAGAAGAAGCCCCAATGTTCCCTCCAGGCACTTTCAGTGTGGGTGCCTTCTCCACGTGGTTCCTGGTTTCCCTGCAGCGCTGAAGAGAATGTTAGCAAAGAGGTAACCGGCACAGCGAAAACAGTACTCAAAGAGAGGGAGAGCAAGCTCTCTCTTGGCACTTTGGATGTGGGACATACAGCGAGATGTTTGCTGCTTTTGCGTTTGGCTGTTGGGAGATTTACAGCACAAAGATATCTAGTTGATTTGAAGCAGTTCCGAGAAAGTCTAAACATAATCGCCACTTCTCCCTCCTGGCACTTTCCATGTGGGAGATATAGCAGGATGTATATTGGTTTTGAGGACAACTCAATGGACAGTGTAGGGAGAAAAGTTCCTGGCTCCTTGAATGCCGTTCCTGGAGACACTGCGATCAATGTGGGAGATATGTCAAGATGTGTGTTGGTTTTGAGGACGGCTCTCTGGAGAGTCTTAGCAAAGAGGTCACAGGGATAATCAGAGCAATTCTCAGAGACACTGAGAACAAGCTCGACAATTCCCTCCTGGCACTTTCCCTGTAGGAGATACCGCAAGACGTTTCTGTAGATTGGGCACAGCGCTCTGCAGGGTGTTAGCAGAGACTTTCCCGGGACAGTGAAACCCTATGTCAGAGACACTGAGAAGAAGCCCCAATGTTCCCTCCAGGCACTTTCAGTGTGGGTGCCTTCTCCACGTGGTTCCTGGTTTCCCTGCAGCGCTGAAGAGAATGTTAGCAAAGAGGTAACCGGCACAGCGAAAACAGTACTCAAAGACAGGGAGAGCAAGCTCTCTCTTGGCACTTTGGATGTGGGACATACAGCGAGATGTTTGCTGCTTTTGCGTTTGGCTGTTGGGAGATTTACAGCACAAAGATATCTAGTTGATTTGAAGCAGTTCCGAGAAAGTCTAAACATAATCGCCACTTCTCCCTCCTGGCACTTTCCATGTGGGAGATATAGCAGGATGTATATTGGTTTTGAGGACAACTCAATGGACAGTGTAGGGAGAAAAGTTCCTGGCTCCTTGAATGCCGTTCCTGGAGACACTGCGATCAATGTGGGAGATATGTCAAGATGTGTGTTTGTTTTGAGGACGGCTCTCTGGAGAGTCTTAGCAAAGAGGTCACAGGGATAATCAGAGCAATTCTCAGAGACACTGAGAACAAGATGGACAGTTCCCTCCTGGCACTTTCCCTGTAGGAGATACCGCAAGACGTTTCTGTAGATTGGGCACAGCGCTCTGCAGGGTGTTAGCAGAGACTTTCCCGGGACAGTGAAACCCTATGTCAGAGACACTGAGAAGAAGCCCCAATGTTCCCTCCAGGCACTTTCAGTGTGGGTGCCTTCTCCACGTGGTTCCTGGTTTCCCTGCAGCGCTGAAGAGAATGTTAGCAAAGAGGTAACCGGCACAGCGAAAACAGTACTCAAAGACAGGGAGAGCAAGCTCTCTCTTGGCACTTTGGATGTGGGACATACAGCGAGATGTTTGCTGCTTTTGCGTTTGGCTGTTGGGAGATTTACAGCACAAAGATATCTAGTTGATTTGAAGCAGTTCCGAGAAAGTCTAAACATAATCGCCACTTCTCCCTCCTGGCACTTTCCATGTGGGAGATATAGCAGGATGTATATTGGTTTTGAGGACAACTCAATGGACAGTGTAGGGAGAAAAGTTCCTGGCTCCTTGAATGCCGTTCCTGGAGACACTGCGATCAATGTGGGAGATATGTCAAGATGTGTGTTTGTTTTGAGGACGGCTCTCTGGAGAGTCTTAGCAAAGAGGTCACAGGGATAATCAGAGCAATTCTCAGAGACACTGAGAACAAGATGGACAGTTCCCTCCTGGCACTTTCCCTGTAGGAGATACCGCAAGACGTTTCTGTAGATTGGGCACAGCGCTCTGCAGGGTGTTAGCAGAGACTTTCCCGGGACAGTGAAACCCTATGTCAGAGACACTGAGAAGAAGCCCCAATGTTCCCTCCAGGCACTTTCAGTGTGGGTGCCTTCTCCACGTGGTTCCTGGTTTCCCTGCAGCGCTGAAGAGAATGTTAGCAAAGAGGTAACCGGCACAGCGAAAACAGTACTCAAAGAGAGGGAGAGCAAGCTCTCTCTTGGCACTTTGGATGTGGGACATACAGCGAGATGTTTGCTGCTTTTGCGTTTGGCTGTTGGGAGATTTACAGCACAAAGATATCTAGTTGATTTGAAGCAGTTCCGAGAAAGTCTAAACATAATCGCCACTTCTCCCTCCTGGCACTTTCCATGTGGGAGATATAGCAGGATGTATATTGGTTTTGAGGACAACTCAATGGACAGTGTAGGGAGAAAAGTTCCTGGCTCCTTGAATGCCGTTCCTGGAGACACTGCGATCAATGAGGGAGATATGTCAAGATGTGTGTTTGTTTTGAGGACGGCTCTCTGGAGAGTCTTAGCAAAGAGGTCACAGGGATAATCAGAGCAATTCTCAGAGACACTGAGAACAAGATGGACAGTTCCCTCCTGGCACTTTCCCTGTAGGAGATACCGCAAGACGTTTCTGTAGATTGGGCACAGCGCTCTGCAGGGTGTTAGCAGAGACTTTCCCGGGACAGTGAAACCCTATGTCAGAGACACTGAGAAGAAGCCCCAATGTTCCCTCCAGGCACTTTCAGTGTGGGTGCCTTCTCCACGTGGTTCCTGGTTTCCCTGCAGCGCTGAAGAGAATGTTAGCAAAGAGGTAACCGGCACAGCGAAAACAGTACTCAAAGAGAGGGAGAGCAAGCTCTCTCTTGGCACTTTGGATGTGGGACATACAGCGAGATGTTTGCTGCTTTTGCGTTTGGCTGTTGGGAGATTTACAGCACAAAGATATCTAGTTGATTTGAAGCAGTTCCGAGAAAGTCTAAACATAATCGCCACTTCTCCCTCCTGGCACTTTCCATGTGGGAGATATAGCAGGATGTATATTGGTTTTGAGGACAACTCAATGGACAGTGTAGGGAGAAAAGTTCCTGGCTCCTTGAATGCCGTTCCTGGAGACACTGCGATCAATGTGGGAGATATGTCAAGATGTGTGTTTGTTTTGAGGACGGCTCTCTGGAGAGTCTTAGCAAAGAGGTCACAGGGATAATCAGAGCAATTCTCAGAGACACTGAGAACAAGATGGACAGTTCCCTCCTGGCACTTTCCCTGTAGGAGATACCGCAAGACGTTTCTGTAGATTGGGCACAGCGCTCTGCAGGGTGTTAGCAGAGACTTTCCCGGGACAGTGAAACCCTATGTCAGAGACACTGAGAAGAAGCCCCAATGTTCCCTCCAGGCACTTTCAGTGTGGGTGCCTTCTCCACGTGGTTCCTGGTTTCCCTGCAGCGCTGAAGAGAATGTTAGCAAAGAGGTAACCGGCACAGCGAAAACAGTACTCAAAGAGAGGGAGAGCAAGCTCTCTCTTGGCACTTTGGATGTGGGACATACAGCGAGATGTTTGCTGCTTTTGCGTTTGGCTGTTGGGAGATTTACAGCACAAAGATATCTAGTTGATTTGAAGCAGTTCCGAGAAAGTCTAAACATAATCGCCACTTCTCCCTCCTGGCACTTTCCATGTGGGAGATATAGCAGGATGTATATTGGTTTTGAGGACAACTCAATGGACAGTGTAGGGAGAAAAGTTCCTGGCTCCTTGAATGCCGTTCCTGGAGACACTGCGATCAATGTGGGAGATATGTCAAGATGTGTGTTGGTTTTGAGGACGGCTCTCTGGAGAGTCTTAGCAAAGAGGTCACAGGGATAATCAGAGCAATTCTCAGAGACACTGAGAACAAGCTCGACAATTCCCTCCTGGCACTTTCCCTGTAGGAGATACCGCAAGACGTTTCTGTAGATTGGGCACAGCGCTCTGCAGGGTGTTAGCAGAGACTTTCCCGGGACAGTGAAACCCTATGTCAGAGACACTGAGAAGAAGCCCCAATGTTCCCTCCAGGCACTTTCAGTGTGGGTGCCTTCTCCACGTGGTTCCTGGTTTCCCTGCAGCGCTGAAGAGAATGTTAGCAAAGAGGTAACCGGCACAGCGAAAACAGTACTCAAAGACAGGGAGAGCAAGCTCTCTCTTGGCACTTTGGATGTGGGACATACAGCGAGATGTTTGCTGCTTTTGCGTTTGGCTGTTGGGAGATTTACAGCACAAAGATATCTAGTTGATTTGAAGCAGTTCCGAGAAAGTCTAAACATAATCGCCACTTCTCCCTCCTGGCACTTTCCATGTGGGAGATATAGCAGGATGTATATTGGTTTTGAGGACAACTCAATGGACAGTGTAGGGAGAAAAGTTCCTGGCTCCTTGAATGCCGTTCCTGGAGACACTGCGATCAATGTGGGAGATATGTCAAGATGTGTGTTTGTTTTGAGGACGGCTCTCTGGAGAGTCTTAGCAAAGAGGTCACAGGGATAATCAGAGCAATTCTCAGAGACACTGAGAACAAGATGGACAGTTCCCTCCTGGCACTTTCCCTGTAGGAGATACCGCAAGACGTTTCTGTAGATTGGGCACAGCGCTCTGCAGGGTGTTAGCAGAGACTTTCCCGGGACAGTGAAACCCTATGTCAGAGACACTGAGAAGAAGCCCCAATGTTCCCTCCAGGCACTTTCAGTGTGGGTGCCTTCTCCACGTGGTTCCTGGTTTCCCTGCAGCGCTGAAGAGAATGTTAGCAAAGAGGTAACCGGCACAGCGAAAACAGTACTCAAAGAGAGGGAGAGCAAGCTCTCTCTTGGCACTTTGGATGTGGGACATACAGCGAGATGTTTGCTGCTTTTGCGTTTGGCTGTTGGGAGATTTACAGCACAAAGATATCTAGTTGATTTGAAGCAGTTCCGAGAAAGTCTAAACATAATCGCCACTTCTCCCTCCTGGCACTTTCCATGTGGGAGATATAGCAGGATGTATATTGGTTTTGAGGACAACTCAATGGACAGTGTAGGGAGAAAAGTTCCTGGCTCCTTGAATGCCGTTCCTGGAGACACTGCGATCAATGTGGGAGATATGTCAAGATGTGTGTTGGTTTTGAGGACGGCTCTCTGGAGAGTCTTAGCAAAGAGGTCACAGGGATAATCAGAGCAATTCTCAGAGACACTGAGAACAAGCTCGACAATTCCCTCCTGGCACTTTCCCTGTAGGAGATACCGCAAGACGTTTCTGTAGATTGGGCACAGCGCTCTGCAGGGTGTTAGCAGAGACTTTCCCGGGACAGTGAAACCCTATGTCAGAGACACTGAGAAGAAGCCCCAATGTTCCCTCCAGGCACTTTCAGTGTGGGTGCCTTCTCCACGTGGTTCCTGGTTTCCCTGCAGCGCTGAAGAGAATGTTAGCAAAGAGGTAACCGGCACAGCGAAAACAGTACTCAAAGACAGGGAGAGCAAGCTCTCTCTTGGCACTTTGGATGTGGGACATACAGCGAGATGTTTGCTGCTTTTGCGTTTGGCTGTTGGGAGATTTACAGCACAAAGATATCTAGTTGATTTGAAGCAGTTCCGAGAAAGTCTAAACATAATCGCCACTTCTCCCTCCTGGCACTTTCCATGTGGGAGATATAGCAGGATGTATATTGGTTTTGAGGACAACTCAATGGACAGTGTAGGGAGAAAAGTTCCTGGCTCCTTGAATGCCGTTCCTGGAGACACTGCGATCAATGTGGGAGATATGTCAAGATGTGTGTTGGTTTTGAGGACGGCTCTCTGGAGAGTCTTAGCAAAGAGGTCACAGGGATAATCAGAGCAATTCTCAGAGACACTGAGAACAAGATGGACAGTTCCCTCCTGGCACTTTCCCTGTAGGAGATACCGCAAGACGTTTCTGTAGATTGGGCACAGCGCTCTGCAGGGTGTTAGCAGAGACTTTCCCGGGACAGTGAAACCCTATGTCAGAGACACTGAGAAGAAGCCCCAATGTTCCCTCCAGGCACTTTCAGTGTGGGTGCCTTCTCCACGTGGTTCCTGGTTTCCCTGCAGCGCTGAAGAGAATGTTAGCAAAGAGGTAACCGGCACAGCGAAAACAGTACTCAAAGACAGGGAGAGCAAGCTCTCTCTTGGCACTTTGGATGTGGGACATACAGCGAGATGTTTGCTGCTTTTGCGTTTGGCTGTTGGGAGATTTACAGCACAAAGATATCTAGTTGATTTGAAGCAGTTCCGAGAAAGTCTAAACATAATCGCCACTTCTCCCTCCTGGCACTTTCCATGTGGGAGATATAGCAGGATGTATATTGGTTTTGAGGACAACTCAATGGACAGTGTAGGGAGAAAAGTTCCTGGCTCCTTGAATGCCGTTCCTGGAGACACTGCGATCAATGTGGGAGATATGTCAAGATGTGTGTTGGTTTTGAGGACGGCTCTCTGGAGAGTCTTAGCAAAGAGGTCACAGGGATAATCAGAGCAATTCTCAGAGACACTGAGAACAAGCTCGACAATTCCCTCCTGGCACTTTCCCTGTAGGAGATACCGCAAGACGTTTCTGTAGATTGGGCACAGCGCTCTGCAGGGTGTTAGCAGAGACTTTCCCGGGACAGTGAAACCCTATGTCAGAGACACTGAGAAGAAGCCCCAATGTTCCCTCCAGGCACTTTCAGTGTGGGTGCCTTCTCCACGTGGTTCCTGGTTTCCCTGCAGCGCTGAAGAGAATGTTAGCAAAGAGGTAACCGGCACAGCGAAAACAGTACTCAAAGAGAGGGAGAGCAAGCTCTCTCTTGGCACTTTGGATGTGGGACATACAGCGAGATGTTTGCTGCTTTTGCGTTTGGCTGTTGGGAGATTTACAGCACAAAGATATCTAGTTGATTTGAAGCAGTTCCGAGAAAGTCTAAACATAATCGCCACTTCTCCCTCCTGGCACTTTCCATGTGGGAGATATAGCAGGATGTATATTGGTTTTGAGGACAACTCAATGGACAGTGTAGGGAGAAAAGTTCCTGGCTCCTTGAATGCCGTTCCTGGAGACACTGCGATCAATGTGGGAGATATGTCAAGATGTGTGTTGGTTTTGAGGACGGCTCTCTGGAGAGTCTTAGCAAAGAGGTCACAGGGATAATCAGAGCAATTCTCAGAGACACTGAGAACAAGCTCGACAATTCCCTCCTGGCACTTTCCCTGTAGGAGATACCGCAAGACGTTTCTGTAGATTGGGCACAGCGCTCTGCAGGGTGTTAGCAGAGACTTTCCCGGGACAGTGAAACCCTATGTCAGAGACACTGAGAAGAAGCCCCAATGTTCCCTCCAGGCACTTTCAGTGTGGGTGCCTTCTCCACGTGGTTCCTGGTTTCCCTGCAGCGCTGAAGAGAATGTTAGCAAAGAGGTAACCGGCACAGCGAAAACAGTACTCAAAGAGAGGGAGAGCAAGCTCTCTCTTGGCACTTTGGATGTGGGACATACAGCGAGATGTTTGCTGCTTTTGCGTTTGGCTGTTGGGAGATTTACAGCACAAAGATATCTAGTTGATTTGAAGCAGTTCCGAGAAAGTCTAAACATAATCGCCACTTCTCCCTCCTGGCACTTTCCATGTGGGAGATATAGCAGGATGTATATTGGTTTTGAGGACAACTCAATGGACAGTGTAGGGAGAAAAGTTCCTGGCTCCTTGAATGCCGTTCCTGGAGACACTGCGATCAATGTGGGAGATATGTCAAGATGTGTGTTTGTTTTGAGGACGGCTCTCTGGAGAGTCTTAGCAAAGAGGTCACAGGGATAATCAGAGCAATTCTCAGAGACACTGAGAACAAGATGGACAGTTCCCTCCTGGCACTTTCCCTGTAGGAGATACCGCAAGACGTTTCTGTAGATTGGGCACAGCGCTCTGCAGGGTGTTAGCAGAGACTTTCCCGGGACAGTGAAACCCTATGTCAGAGACACTGAGAAGAAGCCCCAATGTTCCCTCCAGGCACTTTCAGTGTGGGTGCCTTCTCCACGTGGTTCCTGGTTTCCCTGCAGCGCTGAAGAGAATGTTAGCAAAGAGGTAACCGGCACAGCGAAAACAGTACTCAAAGACAGGGAGAGCAAGCTCTCTCTTGGCACTTTGGATGTGGGACATACAGCGAGATGTTTGCTGCTTTTGCGTTTGGCTGTTGGGAGATTTACAGCACAAAGATATCTAGTTGATTTGAAGCAGTTCCGAGAAAGTCTAAACATAATCGCCACTTCTCCCTCCTGGCACTTTCCATGTGGGAGATATAGCAGGATGTATATTGGTTTTGAGGACAACTCAATGGACAGTGTAGGGAGAAAAGTTCCTGGCTCCTTGAATGCCGTTCCTGGAGACACTGCGATCAATGTGGGAGATATGTCAAGATGTGTGTTGGTTTTGAGGACGGCTCTCTGGAGAGTCTTAGCAAAGAGGTCACAGGGATAATCAGAGCAATTCTCAGAGACACCGAGAACAAGCTCGACAATTCCCTCCTGGCACTTTCCCTGTAGGAGATACCGCAAGACGTTTCTGTAGATTGGGCACAGCGCTCTGCAGGGTGTTAGCAGAGACTTTCCCGGGACAGTGAAACCCTATGTCAGAGACACTGAGAAGAAGCCCCAATGTTCCCTCCAGGCACTTTCAGTGTGGGTGCCTTCTCCACGTGGTTCCTGGTTTCCCTGCAGCGCTGAAGAGAATGTTAGCAAAGAGGTAACCGGCACAGCGAAAACAGTACTCAAAGACAGGGAGAGCAAGCTCTCTCTTGGCACTTTGGATGTGGGACATACAGCGAGATGTTTGCTGCTTTTGCGTTTGGCTGTTGGGAGATTTACAGCACAAAGATATCTAGTTGATTTGAAGCAGTTCCGAGAAAGTCTAAACATAATCGCCACTTCTCCCTCCTGGCACTTTCCATGTGGGAGATATAGCAGGATGTATATTGGTTTTGAGGACAACTCAATGGACAGTGTAGGGAGAAAAGTTCCTGGCTCCTTGAATGCCGTTCCTGGAGACACTGCGATCAATGTGGGAGATATGTCAAGATGTGTGTTTGTTTTGAGGACGGCTCTCTGGAGAGTCTTAGCAAAGAGGTCACAGGGATAATCAGAGCAATTCTCAGAGACACTGAGAACAAGATGGACAGTTCCCTCCTGGCACTTTCCCTGTAGGAGATACCGCAAGACGTTTCTGTAGATTGGGCACAGCGCTCTGCAGGGTGTTAGCAGAGACTTTCCCGGGACAGTGAAACCCTATGTCAGAGACACTGAGAAGAAGCCCCAATGTTCCCTCCAGGCACTTTCAGTGTGGGTGCCTTCTCCACGTGGTTCCTGGTTTCCCTGCAGCGCTGAAGAGAATGTTAGCAAAGAGGTAACCGGGACAGTGAAAACAGTACTCAAAGACAGGGAGAGCAAGCTCTCTCTTGGCACTTTGGATGTGGGACATACAGCGAGATGTTTGCTGCTTTTGCGTTTGGCTGTTGGGAGATTTACAGCACAAAGATATCTAGTTGATTTGAAGCAGTTCCGAGAAAGTCTAAACATAATCGCCACTTCTCCCTCCTGGCACTTTCCATGTGGGAGATATAGCAGGATGTATATTGGTTTTGAGGACAACTCAATGGACAGTGTAGGGAGAAAAGTTCCTGGCTCCTTGAATGCCGTTCCTGGAGACACTGCGATCAATGAGGGAGATATGTCAAGATGTGTGTTGGTTTTGAGGACGGCTCTCTGGAGAGTCTTAGCAAAGAGGTCACAGGGATAATCAGAGCAATTCTCAGAGACACTGAGAACAAGATGGACAGTTCCCTCCTGGCACTTTCCCTGTAGGAGATACCGCAAGACGTTTCTGTAGATTGGGCACAGCGCTCTGCAGGGTGTTAGCAGAGACTTTCCCGGGACAGTGAAACCCTATGTCAGAGACACTGAGAAGAAGCCCCAATGTTCCCTCCAGGCACTTTCAGTGTGGGTGCCTTCTCCACGTGGTTCCTGGTTTCCCTGCAGCGCTGAAGAGAATGTTAGCAAAGAGGTAACCGGCACAGCGAAAACAGTACTCAAAGACAGGGAGAGCAAGCTCTCTCTTGGCACTTTGGATGTGGGACATACAGCGAGATGTTTGCTGCTTTTGCGTTTGGCTGTTGGGAGATTTACAGCACAAAGATATCTAGTTGATTTGAAGCAGTTCCGAGAAAGTCTAAACATAATCGCCACTTCTCCCTCCTGGCACTTTCCATGTGGGAGATATAGCAGGATGTATATTGGTTTTGAGGACAACTCAATGGACAGTGTAGGGAGAAAAGTTCCTGGCTCCTTGAATGCCGTTCCTGGAGACACTGCGATCAATGTGGGAGATATGTCAAGATGTGTGTTGGTTTTGAGGACGGCTCTCTGGAGAGTCTTAGCAAAGAGGTCACAGGGATAATCAGAGCAATTCTCAGAGACACTGAGAACAAGATGGACAGTTCCCTCCTGGCACTTTCCCTGTAGGAGATACCGCAAGACGTTTCTGTAGATTGGGCACAGCGCTCTGCAGGGTGTTAGCAGAGACTTTCCCGGGACAGTGAAACCCTATGTCAGAGACACTGAGAAGAAGCCCCAATGTTCCCTCCAGGCACTTTCAGTGTGGGTGCCTTCTCCACGTGGTTCCTGGTTTCCCTGCAGCGCTGAAGAGAATGTTAGCAAAGAGGTAACCGGCACAGCGAAAACAGTACTCAAAGACAGGGAGAGCAAGCTCTCTCTTGGCACTTTGGATGTGGGACATACAGCGAGATGTTTGCTGCTTTTGCGTTTGGCTGTTGGGAGATTTACAGCACAAAGATATCTAGTTGATTTGAAGCAGTTCCGAGAAAGTCTAAACATAATCGCCACTTCTCCCTCCTGGCACTTTCCATGTGGGAGATATAGCAGGATGTATATTGGTTTTGAGGACAACTCAATGGACAGTGTAGGGAGAAAAGTTCCTGGCTCCTTGAATGCCGTTCCTGGAGACACTGCGATCAATGAGGGAGATATGTCAAGATGTGTGTTGGTTTTGAGGACGGCTCTCTGGAGAGTCTTAGCAAAGAGGTCACAGGGATAATCAGAGCAATTCTCAGAGACACTGAGAACAAGCTCGACAATTCCCTCCTGGCACTTTCCCTGTAGGAGATACCGCAAGACGTTTCTGTAGATTGGGCACAGCGCTCTGCAGGGTGTTAGCAGAGACTTTCCCGGGACAGTGAAACCCTATGTCAGAGACACTGAGAAGAAGCCCCAATGTTCCCTCCAGGCACTTTCAGTGTGGGTGCCTTCTCCACGTGGTTCCTGGTTTCCCTGCAGCGCTGAAGAGAATGTTAGCAAAGAGGTAACCGGCACAGCGAAAACAGTACTCAAAGAGAGGGAGAGCAAGCTCTCTCTTGGCACTTTGGATGTGGGACATACAGCGAGATGTTTGCTGCTTTTGCGTTTGGCTGTTGGGAGATTTACAGCACAAAGATATCTAGTTGATTTGAAGCAGTTCCGAGAAAGTCTAAACATAATCGCCACTTCTCCCTCCTGGCACTTTCCATGTGGGAGATATAGCAGGATGTATATTGGTTTTGAGGACAACTCAATGGACAGTGTAGGGAGAAAAGTTCCTGGCTCCTTGAATGCCGTTCCTGGAGACACTGCGATCAATGTGGGAGATATGTCAAGATGTGTGTTTGTTTTGAGGACGGCTCTCTGGAGAGTCTTAGCAAAGAGGTCACAGGGATAATCAGAGCAATTCTCAGAGACACTGAGAACAAGATGGACAGTTCCCTCCTGGCACTTTCCCTGTAGGAGATACCGCAAGACGTTTCTGTAGATTGGGCACAGCGCTCTGCAGGGTGTTAGCAGAGACTTTCCCGGGACAGTGAAACCCTATGTCAGAGACACTGAGAAGAAGCCCCAATGTTCCCTCCAGGCACTTTCAGTGTGGGTGCCTTCTCCACGTGGTTCCTGGTTTCCCTGCAGCGCTGAAGAGAATGTTAGCAAAGAGGTAACCGGCACAGCGAAAACAGTACTCAAAGAGAGGGAGAGCAAGCTCTCTCTTGGCACTTTGGATGTGGGACATACAGCGAGATGTTTGCTGCTTTTGCGTTTGGCTGTTGGGAGATTTACAGCACAAAGATATCTAGTTGATTTGAAGCAGTTCCGAGAAAGTCTAAACATAATCGCCACTTCTCCCTCCTGGCACTTTCCATGTGGGAGATATAGCAGGATGTATATTGGTTTTGAGGACAACTCAATGGACAGTGTAGGGAGAAAAGTTCCTGGCTCCTTGAATGCCGTTCCTGGAGACACTGCGATCAATGTGGGAGATATGTCAAGATGTGTGTTTGTTTTGAGGACGGCTCTCTGGAGAGTCTTAGCAAAGAGGTCACAGGGATAATCAGAGCAATTCTCAGAGACACTGAGAACAAGATGGACAGTTCCCTCCTGGCACTTTCCCTGTAGGAGATACCGCAAGACGTTTCTGTAGATTGGGCACAGCGCTCTGCAGGGTGTTAGCAGAGACTTTCCCGGGACAGTGAAACCCTATGTCAGAGACACTGAGAAGAAGCCCCAATGTTCCCTCCAGGCACTTTCAGTGTGGGTGCCTTCTCCACGTGGTTCCTGGTTTCCCTGCAGCGCTGAAGAGAATGTTAGCAAAGAGGTAACCGGCACAGCGAAAACAGTACTCAAAGACAGGGAGAGCAAGCTCTCTCTTGGCACTTTGGATGTGGGACATACAGCGAGATGTTTGCTGCTTTTGCGTTTGGCTGTTGGGAGATTTACAGCACAAAGATATCTAGTTGATTTGAAGCAGTTCCGAGAAAGTCTAAACATAATCGCCACTTCTCCCTCCTGGCACTTTCCATGTGGGAGATATAGCAGGATGTATATTGGTTTTGAGGACAACTCAATGGACAGTGTAGGGAGAAAAGTTCCTGGCTCCTTGAATGCCGTTCCTGGAGACACTGCGATCAATGTGGGAGATATGTCAAGATGTGTGTTGGTTTTGAGGACGGCTCTCTGGAGAGTCTTAGCAAAGAGGTCACAGGGATAATCAGAGCAATTCTCAGAGACACTGAGAACAAGATGGACAGTTCCCTCCTGGCACTTTCCCTGTAGGAGATACCGCAAGACGTTTCTGTAGATTGGGCACAGCGCTCTGCAGGGTGTTAGCAGAGACTTTCCCGGGACAGTGAAACCCTATGTCAGAGACACTGAGAAGAAGCCCCAATGTTCCCTCCAGGCACTTTCAGTGTGGGTGCCTTCTCCACGTGGTTCCTGGTTTCCCTGCAGCGCTGAAGAGAATGTTAGCAAAGAGGTAACCGGCACAGCGAAAACAGTACTCAAAGAGAGGGAGAGCAAGCTCTCTCTTGGCACTTTGGATGTGGGACATACAGCGAGATGTTTGCTGCTTTTGCGTTTGGCTGTTGGGAGATTTACAGCACAAAGATATCTAGTTGATTTGAAGCAGTTCCGAGAAAGTCTAAACATAATCGCCACTTCTCCCTCCTGGCACTTTCCATGTGGGAGATATAGCAGGATGTATATTGGTTTTGAGGACAACTCAATGGACAGTGTAGGGAGAAAAGTTCCTGGCTCCTTGAATGCCGTTCCTGGAGACACTGCGATCAATGTGGGAGATATGTCAAGATGTGTGTTTGTTTTGAGGACGGCTCTCTGGAGAGTCTTAGCAAAGAGGTCACAGGGATAATCAGAGCAATTCTCAGAGACACTGAGAACAAGATGGACAGTTCCCTCCTGGCACTTTCCCTGTAGGAGATACCGCAAGACGTTTCTGTAGATTGGGCACAGCGCTCTGCAGGGTGTTAGCAGAGACTTTCCCGGGACAGTGAAACCCTATGTCAGAGACACTGAGAAGAAGCCCCAATGTTCCCTCCAGGCACTTTCAGTGTGGGTGCCTTCTCCACGTGGTTCCTGGTTTCCCTGCAGCGCTGAAGAGAATGTTAGCAAAGAGGTAACCGGCACAGCGAAAACAGTACTCAAAGAGAGGGAGAGCAAGCTCTCTCTTGGCACTTTGGATGTGGGACATACAGCGAGATGTTTGCTGCTTTTGCGTTTGGCTGTTGGGAGATTTACAGCACAAAGATATCTAGTTGATTTGAAGCAGTTCCGAGAAAGTCTAAACATAATCGCCACTTCTCCCTCCTGGCACTTTCCATGTGGGAGATATAGCAGGATGTATATTGGTTTTGAGGACAACTCAATGGACAGTGTAGGGAGAAAAGTTCCTGGCTCCTTGAATGCCGTTCCTGGAGACACTGCGATCAATGTGGGAGATATGTCAAGATGTGTGTTTGTTTTGAGGACGGCTCTCTGGAGAGTCTTAGCAAAGAGGTCACAGGGATAATCAGAGCAATTCTCAGAGACACTGAGAACAAGATGGACAGTTCCCTCCTGGCACTTTCCCTGTAGGAGATACCGCAAGACGTTTCTGTAGATTGGGCACAGCGCTCTGCAGGGTGTTAGCAGAGACTTTCCCGGGACAGTGAAACCCTATGTCAGAGACACTGAGAAGAAGCCCCAATGTTCCCTCCAGGCACTTTCAGTGTGGGTGCCTTCTCCACGTGGTTCCTGGTTTCCCTGCAGCGCTGAAGAGAATGTTAGCAAAGAGGTAACCGGCACAGCGAAAACAGTACTCAAAGAGAGGGAGAGCAAGCTCTCTCTTGGCACTTTGGATGTGGGACATACAGCGAGATGTTTGCTGCTTTTGCGTTTGGCTGTTGGGAGATTTACAGCACAAAGATATCTAGTTGATTTGAAGCAGTTCCGAGAAAGTCTAAACATAATCGCCACTTCTCCCTCCTGGCACTTTCCATGTGGGAGATATAGCAGGATGTATATTGGTTTTGAGGACAACTCAATGGACAGTGTAGGGAGAAAAGTTCCTGGCTCCTTGAATGCCGTTCCTGGAGACACTGCGATCAATGTGGGAGATATGTCAAGATGTGTGTTGGTTTTGAGGACGGCTCTCTGGAGAGTCTTAGCAAAGAGGTCACAGGGATAATCAGAGCAATTCTCAGAGACACTGAGAACAAGCTCGACAGTTCCCTCCTGGCACTTTCCCTGTAGGAGATACCGCAAGACGTTTCTGTAGATTGGGCACAGCGCTCTGCAGGGTGTTAGCAGAGACTTTCCCGGGACAGTGAAACCCTATGTCAGAGACACTGAGAAGAAGCCCCAATGTTCCCTCCAGGCACTTTCAGTGTGGGTGCCTTCTCCACGTGGTTCCTGGTTTCCCTGCAGCGCTGAAGAGAATGTTAGCAAAGAGGTAACCGGCACAGCGAAAACAGTACTCAAAGACAGGGAGAGCAAGCTCTCTCTTGGCACTTTGGATGTGGGACATACAGCGAGATGTTTGCTGCTTTTGCGTTTGGCTGTTGGGAGATTTACAGCACAAAGATATCTAGTTGATTTGAAGCAGTTCCGAGAAAGTCTAAACATAATCGCCACTTCTCCCTCCTGGCACTTTCCATGTGGGAGATATAGCAGGATGTATATTGGTTTTGAGGACAACTCAATGGACAGTGTAGGGAGAAAAGTTCCTGGCTCCTTGAATGCCGTTCCTGGAGACACTGCGATCAATGTGGGAGATATGTCAAGATGTGTGTTGGTTTTGAGGACGGCTCTCTGGAGAGTCTTAGCAAAGAGGTCACAGGGATAATCAGAGCACTTCTCAGAGACACTGAGAACAAGCTCGACAATTCCCTCCTGGCACTTTCCCTGTAGGAGATACCGCAAGACGTTTCTGTAGATTGGGCACAGCGCTCTGCAGGGTGTTAGCAGAGACTTTCCCGGGACAGTGAAACCCTATGTCAGAGACACTGAGAAGAAGCCCCAATGTTCCCTCCAGGCACTTTCAGTGTGGGTGCCTTCTCCACGTGGTTCCTGGTTTCCCTGCAGCGCTGAAGAGAATGTTAGCAAAGAGGTAACCGGCACAGCGAAAACAGTACTCAAAGAGAGGGAGAGCAAGCTCTCTCTTGGCACTTTGGATGTGGGACATACAGCGAGATGTTTGCTGCTTTTGCGTTTGGCTGTTGGGAGATTTACAGCACAAAGATATCTAGTTGATTTGAAGCAGTTCCGAGAAAGTCTAAACATAATCGCCACTTCTCCCTCCTGGCACTTTCCATGTGGGAGATATAGCAGGATGTATATTGGTTTTGAGGACAACTCAATGGACAGTGTAGGGAGAAAAGTTCCTGGCTCCTTGAATGCCGTTCCTGGAGACACTGCGATCAATGTGGGAGATATGTCAAGATGTGTGTTTGTTTTGAGGACGGCTCTCTGGAGAGTCTTAGCAAAGAGGTCACAGGGATAATCAGAGCAATTCTCAGAGACACTGAGAACAAGATGGACAGTTCCCTCCTGGCACTTTCCCTGTAGGAGATACCGCAAGACGTTTCTGTAGATTGGGCACAGCGCTCTGCAGGGTGTTAGCAGAGACTTTCCCGGGACAGTGAAACCCTATGTCAGAGACACTGAGAAGAAGCCCCAATGTTCCCTCCAGGCACTTTCAGTGTGGGTGCCTTCTCCACGTGGTTCCTGGTTTCCCTGCAGCGCTGAAGAGAATGTTAGCAAAGAGGTAACCGGCACAGCGAAAACAGTACTCAAAGACAGGGAGAGCAAGCTCTCTCTTGGCACTTTGGATGTGGGACATACAGCGAGATGTTTGCTGCTTTTGCGTTTGGCTGTTGGGAGATTTACAGCACAAAGATATCTAGTTGATTTGAAGCAGTTCCGAGAAAGTCTAAACATAATCGCCACTTCTCCCTCCTGGCACTTTCCATGTGGGAGATATAGCAGGATGTATATTGGTTTTGAGGACAACTCAATGGACAGTGTAGGGAGAAAAGTTCCTGGCTCCTTGAATGCCGTTCCTGGAGACACTGCGATCAATGTGGGAGATATGTCAAGATGTGTGTTTGTTTTGAGGACGGCTCTCTGGAGAGTCTTAGCAAAGAGGTCACAGGGATAATCAGAGCAATTCTCAGAGACACTGAGAACAAGATGGACAGTTCCCTCCTGGCACTTTCCCTGTAGGAGATACCGCAAGACGTTTCTGTAGATTGGGCACAGCGCTCTGCAGGGTGTTAGCAGAGACTTTCCCGGGACAGTGAAACCCTATGTCAGAGACACTGAGAAGAAGCCCCAATGTTCCCTCCAGGCACTTTCAGTGTGGGTGCCTTCTCCACGTGGTTCCTGGTTTCCCTGCAGCGCTGAAGAGAATGTTAGCAAAGAGGTAACCGGGACAGTGAAAACAGTACTCAAAGACAGGGAGAGCAAGCTCTCTCTTGGCACTTTGGATGTGGGACATACAGCGAGATGTTTGCTGCTTTTGCGTTTGGCTGTTGGGAGATTTACAGCACAAAGATATCTAGTTGATTTGAAGCAGTTCCGAGAAAGTCTAAACATAATCGCCACTTCTCCCTCCTGGCACTTTCCATGTGGGAGATATAGCAGGATGTATATTGGTTTTGAGGACAACTCAATGGACAGTGTAGGGAGAAAAGTTCCTCGCTCCTTGAATGCCGTTCCTGGAGACACTGCGATCAATGAGGGAGATATGTCAAGATGTGTGTTGGTTTTGAGGACGGCTCTCTGGAGAGTCTTAGCAAAGAGGTCACAGGGATAATCAGAGCAATTCTCAGAGACACTGAGAACAAGATGGACAGTTCCCTCCTGGCACTTTCCCTGTAGGAGATACCGCAAGACGTTTCTGTAGATTGGGCACAGCGCTCTGCAGGGTGTTAGCAGAGACTTTCCCGGGACAGTGAAACCCTATGTCAGAGACACTGAGAAGAAGCCCCAATGTTCCCTCCAGGCACTTTCAGTGTGGGTGCCTTCTCCACGTGGTTCCTGGTTTCCCTGCAGCGCTGAAGAGAATGTTAGCAAAGAGGTAACCGGCACAGTGAAAACAGTACTCAAAGACAGGGAGAGCAAGCTCTCTCTTGGCACTTTGGATGTGGGACATACAGCGAGATGTTTGCTGCTTTTGCGTTTGGCTGTTGGGAGATTTACAGCACAAAGATATCTAGTTGATTTGAAGCAGTTCCGAGAAAGTCTAAACATAATCGCCACTTCTCCCTCCTGGCACTTTCCATGTGGGAGATATAGCAGGATGTATATTGGTTTTGAGGACAACTCAATGGACAGTGTAGGGAGAAAAGTTCCTGGCTCCTTGAATGCCGTTCCTGGAGACACTGCGATCAATGAGGGAGATATGTCAAGATGTGTGTTGGTTTTGAGGACGGCTCTCTGGAGAGTCTTAGCAAAGAGGTCACAGGGATAATCAGAGCAATTCTCAGAGACACTGAGAACAAGCTCGACAATTCCCTCCTGGCACTTTCCCTGTAGGAGATACCGCAAGACGTTTCTGTAGATTGGGCACAGCGCTCTGCAGGGTGTTAGCAGAGACTTTCCCGGGACAGTGAAACCCTATGTCAGAGACACTGAGAAGAAGCCCCAATGTTCCCTCCAGGCACTTTCAGTGTGGGTGCCTTCTCCACGTGGTTCCTGGTTTCCCTGCAGCGCTGAAGAGAATGTTAGCAAAGAGGTAACCGGCACAGCGAAAACAGTACTCAAAGACAGGGAGAGCAAGCTCTCTCTTGGCACTTTGGATGTGGGACATACAGCGAGATGTTTGCTGCTTTTGCGTTTGGCTGTTGGGAGATTTACAGCACAAAGATATCTAGTTGATTTGAAGCAGTTCCGAGAAAGTCTAAACATAATCGCCACTTCTCCCTCCTGGCACTTTCCATGTGGGAGATATAGCAGGATGTATATTGGTTTTGAGGACAACTCAATGGACAGTGTAGGGAGAAAAGTTCCTGGCTCCTTGAATGCCGTTCCTGGAGACACTGCGATCAATGAGGGAGATATGTCAAGATGTGTGTTGGTTTTGAGGACGGCTCTCTGGAGAGTCTTAGCAAAGAGGTCACAGGGATAATCAGAGCAATTCTCAGAGACACTGAGAACAAGCTCGACAATTCCCTCCTGGCACTTTCCCTGTAGGAGATACCGCAAGACGTTTCTGTAGATTGGGCACAGCGCTCTGCAGGGTGTTAGCAGAGACTTTCCCGGGACAGTGAAACCCTATGTCAGAGACACTGAGAAGAAGCCCCAATGTTCCCTCCAGGCACTTTCAGTGTGGGTGCCTTCTCCACGTGGTTCCTGGTTTCCCTGCAGCGCTGAAGAGAATGTTAGCAAAGAGGTAACCGGCACAGCGAAAACAGTACTCAAAGAGAGGGAGAGCAAGCTCTCTCTTGGCACTTTGGATGTGGGACATACAGCGAGATGTTTGCTGCTTTTGCGTTTGGCTGTTGGGAGATTTACAGCACAAAGATATCTAGTTGATTTGAAGCAGTTCCGAGAAAGTCTAAACATAATCGCCACTTCTCCCTCCTGGCACTTTCCATGTGGGAGATATAGCAGGATGTATATTGGTTTTGAGGACAACTCAATGGACAGTGTAGGGAGAAAAGTTCCTGGCTCCTTGAATGCCGTTCCTGGAGACACTGCGATCAATGTGGGAGATATGTCAAGATGTGTGTTTGTTTTGAGGACGGCTCTCTGGAGAGTCTTAGCAAAGAGGTCACAGGGATAATCAGAGCAATTCTCAGAGACACTGAGAACAAGATGGACAGTTCCCTCCTGGCACTTTCCCTGTAGGAGATACCGCAAGACGTTTCTGTAGATTGGGCACAGCGCTCTGCAGGGTGTTAGCAGAGACTTTCCCGGGACAGTGAAACCCTATGTCAGAGACACTGAGAAGAAGCCCCAATGTTCCCTCCAGGCACTTTCAGTGTGGGTGCCTTCTCCACGTGGTTCCTGGTTTCCCTGCAGCGCTGAAGAGAATGTTAGCAAAGAGGTAACCGGCACAGCGAAAACAGTACTCAAAGACAGGGAGAGCAAGCTCTCTCTTGGCACTTTGGATGTGGGACATACAGCGAGATGTTTGCTGCTTTTGCGTTTGGCTGTTGGGAGATTTACAGCACAAAGATATCTAGTTGATTTGAAGCAGTTCCGAGAAAGTCTAAACATAATCGCCACTTCTCCCTCCTGGCACTTTCCATGTGGGAGATATAGCAGGATGTATATTGGTTTTGAGGACAACTCAATGGACAGTGTAGGGAGAAAAGTTCCTGGCTCCTTGAATGCCGTTCCTGGAGACACTGCGATCAATGAGGGAGATATGTCAAGATGTGTGTTGGTTTTGAGGACGGCTCTCTGGAGAGTCTTAGCAAAGAGGTCACAGGGATAATCAGAGCAATTCTCAGAGACACTGAGAACAAGATGGACAGTTCCCTCCTGGCACTTTCCCTGTAGGAGATACCGCAAGACGTTTCTGTAGATTGGGCACAGCGCTCTGCAGGGTGTTAGCAGAGACTTTCCCGGGACAGTGAAACCCTATGTCAGAGACACTGAGAAGAAGCCCCAATGTTCCCTCCAGGCACTTTCAGTGTGGGTGCCTTCTCCACGTGGTTCCTGGTTTCCCTGCAGCGCTGAAGAGAATGTTAGCAAAGAGGTAACCGGGACAGTGAAAACAGTACTCAAAGACAGGGAGAGCAAGCTCTCTCTTGGCACTTTGGATGTGGGACATACAGCGAGATGTTTGCTGCTTTTGCGTTTGGCTGTTGGGAGATTTACAGCACAAAGATATCTAGTTGATTTGAAGCAGTTCCGAGAAAGTCTAAACATAATCGCCACTTCTCCCTCCTGGCACTTTCCATGTGGGAGATATAGCAGGATGTATATTGGTTTTGAGGACAACTCAATGGACAGTGTAGGGAGAAAAGTTCCTGGCTCCTTGAATGCCGTTCCTGGAGACACTGCGATCAATGAGGGAGATATGTCAAGATGTGTGTTGGTTTTGAGGACGGCTCTCTGGAGAGTCTTAGCAAAGAGGTCACAGGGATAATCAGAGCAATTCTCAGAGACACTGAGAACAAGCTCGACAATTCCCTCCTGGCACTTTCCCTGTAGGAGATACCGCAAGACGTTTCTGTAGATTGGGCACAGCGCTCTGCAGGGTGTTAGCAGAGACTTTCCCGGGACAGTGAAACCCTATGTCAGAGACACTGAGAAGAAGCCCCAATGTTCCCTCCAGGCACTTTCAGTGTGGGTGCCTTCTCCACGTGGTTCCTGGTTTCCCTGCAGCGCTGAAGAGAATGTTAGCAAAGAGGTAACCGGCACAGCGAAAACAGTACTCAAAGACAGGGAGAGCAAGCTCTCTCTTGGCACTTTGGATGTGGGACATACAGCGAGATGTTTGCTGCTTTTGCGTTTGGCTGTTGGGAGATTTACAGCACAAAGATATCTAGTTGATTTGAAGCAGTTCCGAGAAAGTCTAAACATAATCGCCACTTCTCCCTCCTGGCACTTTCCATGTGGGAGATATAGCAGGATGTATATTGGTTTTGAGGACAACTCAATGGACAGTGTAGGGAGAAAAGTTCCTGGCTCCTTGAATGCCGTTCCTGGAGACACTGCGATCAATGTGGGAGATATGTCAAGATGTGTGTTTGTTTTGAGGACGGCTCTCTGGAGAGTCTTAGCAAAGAGGTCACAGGGATAATCAGAGCAATTCTCAGAGACACTGAGAACAAGATGGACAGTTCCCTCCTGGCACTTTCCCTGTAGGAGATACCGCAAGACGTTTCTGTAGATTGGGCACAGCGCTCTGCAGGGTGTTAGCAGAGACTTTCCCGGGACAGTGAAACCCTATGTCAGAGACACTGAGAAGAAGCCCCAATGTTCCCTCCAGGCACTTTCAGTGTGGGTGCCTTCTCCACGTGGTTCCTGGTTTCCCTGCAGCGCTGAAGAGAATGTTAGCAAAGAGGTAACCGGCACAGCGAAAACAGTACTCAAAGACAGGGAGAGCAAGCTCTCTCTTGGCACTTTGGATGTGGGACATACAGCGAGATGTTTGCTGCTTTTGCGTTTGGCTGTTGGGAGATTTACAGCACAAAGATATCTAGTTGATTTGAAGCAGTTCCGAGAAAGTCTAAACATAATCGCCACTTCTCCCTCCTGGCACTTTCCATGTGGGAGATATAGCAGGATGTATATTGGTTTTGAGGACAACTCAATGGACAGTGTAGGGAGAAAAGTTCCTGGCTCCTTGAATGCCGTTCCTGGAGACACTGCGATCAATGTGGGAGATATGTCAAGATGTGTGTTTGTTTTGAGGACGGCTCTCTGGAGAGTCTTAGCAAAGAGGTCACAGGGATAATCAGAGCAATTCTCAGAGACACTGAGAACAAGATGGACAGTTCCCTCCTGGCACTTTCCCTGTAGGAGATACCGCAAGACGTTTCTGTAGATTGGGCACAGCGCTCTGCAGGGTGTTAGCAGAGACTTTCCCGGGACAGTGAAACCCTATGTCAGAGACACTGAGAAGAAGCCCCAATGTTCCCTCCAGGCACTTTCAGTGTGGGTGCCTTCTCCACGTGGTTCCTGGTTTCCCTGCAGCGCTGAAGAGAATGTTAGCAAAGAGGTAACCGGCACAGCGAAAACAGTACTCAAAGACAGGGAGAGCAAGCTCTCTCTTGGCACTTTGGATGTGGGACATACAGCGAGATGTTTGCTGCTTTTGCGTTTGGCTGTTGGGAGATTTACAGCACAAAGATATCTAGTTGATTTGAAGCAGTTCCGAGAAAGTCTAAACATAATCGCCACTTCTCCCTCCTGGCACTTTCCATGTGGGAGATATAGCAGGATGTATATTGGTTTTGAGGACAACTCAATGGACAGTGTAGGGAGAAAAGTTCCTGGCTCCTTGAATGCCGTTCCTGGAGACACTGCGATCAATGAGGGAGATATGTCAAGATGTGTGTTGGTTTTGAGGACGGCTCTCTGGAGAGTCTTAGCAAAGAGGTCACAGGGATAATCAGAGCAATTCTCAGAGACACTGAGAACAAGCTCGACAATTCCCTCCTGGCACTTTCCCTGTAGGAGATACCGCAAGACGTTTCTGTAGATTGGGCACAGCGCTCTGCAGGGTGTCAGCAGAGACTTTCCCGGGACAGTGAAACCCTATGTCAGAGACACTGAGAAGAAGCCCCAATGTTCCCTCCAGGCACTTTCAGTGTGGGTGCCTTCTCCACGTGGTTCCTGGTTTCCCTGCAGCGCTGAAGAGAATGTTAGCAAAGAGGTAACCGGCACAGCGAAAACAGTACTCAAAGACAGGGAGAGCAAGCTCTCTCTTGGCACTTTGGATGTGGGACATACAGCGAGATGTTTGCTGCTTTTGCGTTTGGCTGTTGGGAGATTTACAGCACAAAGATATCTAGTTGATTTGAAGCAGTTCCGAGAAAGTCTAAACATAATCGCCACTTCTCCCTCCTGGCACTTTCCATGTGGGAGATATAGCAGGATGTATATTGGTTTTGAGGACAACTCAATGGACAGTGTAGGGAGAAAAGTTCCTGGCTCCTTGAATGCCGTTCCTGGAGACACTGCGATCAATGTGGGAGATATGTCAAGATGTGTGTTGGTTTTGAGGACGGCTCTCTGGAGAGTCTTAGCAAAGAGGTCACAGGGATAATCAGAGCAATTCTCAGAGACACTGAGAACAAGATGGACAGTTCCCTCCTGGCACTTTCCCTGTAGGAGATACCGCAAGACGTTTCTGTAGATTGGGCACAGCGCTCTGCAGGGTGTTAGCAGAGACTTTCCCGGGACAGTGAAACCCTATGTCAGAGACACTGAGAAGAAGCCCCAATGTTCCCTCCAGGCACTTTCAGTGTGGGTGCCTTCTCCACGTGGTTCCTGGTTTCCCTGCAGCGCTGAAGAGAATGTTAGCAAAGAGGTAACCGGGACAGTGAAAACAGTACTCAAAGACAGGGAGAGCAAGCTCTCTCTTGGCACTTTGGATGTGGGACATACAGCGAGATGTTTGCTGCTTTTGCGTTTGGCTGTTGGGAGATTTACAGCACAAAGATATCTAGTTGATTTGAAGCAGTTCCGAGAAAGTCTAAACATAATCGCCACTTCTCCCTCCTGGCACTTTCCATGTGGGAGATATAGCAGGATGTATATTGGTTTTGAGGACAACTCAATGGACAGTGTAGGGAGAAAAGTTCCTGGCTCCTTGAATGCCGTTCCTGGAGACACTGCGATCAATGTGGGAGATATGTCAAGATGTGTGTTTGTTTTGAGGACGGCTCTCTGGAGAGTCTTAGCAAAGAGGTCACAGGGATAATCAGAGCAATTCTCAGAGACACTGAGAACAAGCTCGACAATTCCCTCCTGGCACTTTCCCTGTAGGAGATACCGCAAGACGTTTCTGTAGATTGGGCACAGCGCTCTGCAGGGTGTTAGCAGAGACTTTCCCGGGACAGTGAAACCCTATGTCAGAGACACTGAGAAGAAGCCCCAATGTTCCCTCCAGGCACTTTCAGTGTGGGTGCCTTCTCCACGTGGTTCCTGGTTTCCCTGCAGCGCTGAAGAGAATGTTAGCAAAGAGGTAACCGGCACAGCGAAAACAGTACTCAAAGACAGGGAGAGCAAGCTCTCTCTTGGCACTTTGGATGTGGGACATACAGCGAGATGTTTGCTGCTTTTGCGTTTGGCTGTTGGGAGATTTACAGCACAAAGATATCTAGTTGATTTGAAGCAGTTCCGAGAAAGTCTAAACATAATCGCCACTTCTCCCTCCTGGCACTTTCCATGTGGGAGATATAGCAGGATGTATATTGGTTTTGAGGACAACTCAATGGACAGTGTAGGGAGAAAAGTTCCTGGCTCCTTGAATGCCGTTCCTGGAGACACTGCGATCAATGTGGGAGATATGTCAAGATGTGTGTTTGTTTTGAGGACGGCTCTCTGGAGAGTCTTAGCAAAGAGGTCACAGGGATAATCAGAGCACTTCTCAGAGACACTGAGAACAAGCTCGACAATTCCCTCCTGGCACTTTCCCTGTAGGAGATACCGCAAGACGTTTCTGTAGATTGGGCACAGCGCTCTGCAGGGTGTTAGCAGAGACTTTCCCGGGACAGTGAAACCCTATGTCAGAGACATTGAGAAGAAGCCCCAGTGTTCCCTCCAGGCACTTTCAGTGTGGGTGCCTTCTCCACGTGGTTCCTGGTTTCCCTGCAGCGCTGAAGAGAATGTTAGCAAAGAGGTAACCGGCACAGCGAAAACAGTACTCAAAGAGAGGGAGAGCAAGCTCTCTCTTGGCACTTTGGATGTGGGACATACAGCGAGATGTTTGCTGCTTTTGCGTTTGGCTGTTGGGAGATTTACAGCACAAAGATATCTAGTTGATTTGAAGCAGTTCCGAGAAAGTCTAAACATAATCGCCACTTCTCCCTCCTGGCACTTTCCATGTGGGAGATATAGCAGGATGTATATTGGTTTTGAGGACAACTCAATGGACAGTGTAGGGAGAAAAGTTCCTGGCTCCTTGAATGCCGTTCCTGGAGACACTGCGATCAATGTGGGAGATATGTCAAGATGTGTGTTTGTTTTGAGGACGGCTCTCTGGAGAGTCTTAGCAAAGAGGTCACAGGGATAATCAGAGCAATTCTCAGAGACACTGAGAACAAGATGGACAGTTCCCTCCTGGCACTTTCCCTGTAGGAGATACCGCAAGACGTTTCTGTAGATTGGGCACAGCGCTCTGCAGGGTGTTAGCAGAGACTTTCCCGGGACAGTGAAACCCTATGTCAGAGACACTGAGAAGAAGCCCCAATGTTCCCTCCAGGCACTTTCAGTGTGGGTGCCTTCTCCACGTGGTTCCTGGTTTCCCTGCAGCGCTGAAGAGAATGTTAGCAAAGAGGTAACCGGCACAGCGAAAACAGTACTCAAAGAGAGGGAGAGCAAGCTCTCTCTTGGCACTTTGGATGTGGGACATACAGCGAGATGTTTGCTGCTTTTGCGTTTGGCTGTTGGGAGATTTACAGCACAAAGATATCTAGTTGATTTGAAGCAGTTCCGAGAAAGTCTAAACATAATCGCCACTTCTCCCTCCTGGCACTTTCCATGTGGGAGATATAGCAGGATGTATATTGGTTTTGAGGACAACTCAATGGACAGTGTAGGGAGAAAAGTTCCTGGCTCCTTGAATGCCGTTCCTGGAGACACTGCGATCAATGTGGGAGATATGTCAAGATGTGTGTTGGTTTTGAGGACGGCTCTCTGGAGAGTCTTAGCAAAGAGGTCACAGGGATAATCAGAGCAATTCTCAGAGACACTGAGAACAAGATGGACAGTTCCCTCCTGGCACTTTCCCTGTAGGAGATACCGCAAGACGTTTCTGTAGATTGGGCACAGCGCTCTGCAGGGTGTCAGCAGAGACTTTCCCGGGACAGTGAAACCCTATGTCAGAGACACTGAGAAGAAGCCCCAATGTTCCCTCCAGGCACTTTCAGTGTGGGTGCCTTCTCCACGTGGTTCCTGGTTTCCCTGCAGCGCTGAAGAGAATGTTAGCAAAGAGGTAACCGGCACAGTGAAAACAGTACTCAAAGACGGGGAGAGCAAGCTCTCTCTTGGCACTTTGGATGTGGGACATACAGCGAGATGTTTGCTGCTTTTGCGTTTGGCTGTTGGGAGATTTACAGCACAAAGATATCTAGTTGATTTGAAGCAGTTCCGAGAAAGTCTAAACATAATCGCCACTTCTCCCTCCTGGCACTTTCCATGTGGGAGATATAGCAGGATGTATATTGGTTTTGAGGACAACTCAATGGACAGTGTAGGGAGAAAAGTTCCTGGCTCCTTGAATGCCGTTCCTGGAGACACTGCGATCAATGAGGGAGATATGTCAAGATGTGTGTTGGTTTTGAGGACGGCTCTCTGGAGAGTCTTAGCAAAGAGGTCACAGGGATAATCAGAGCAATTCTCAGAGACACTGAGAACAAGCTCGACAATTCCCTCCTGGCACTTTCCCTGTAGGAGATACCGCAAGACGTTTCTGTAGATTGGGCACAGCGCTCTGCAGGGTGTCAGCAGAGACTTTCCCGGGACAGTGAAACCCTATGTCAGAGACACTGAGAAGAAGCCCCAATGTTCCCTCCAGGCACTTTCAGTGTGGGTGCCTTCTCCACGTGGTTCCTGGTTTCCCTGCAGCGCTGAAGAGAATGTTAGCAAAGAGGTAACCGGCACAGCGAAAACAGTACTCAAAGACAGGGAGAGCAAGCTCTCTCTTGGCACTTTGGATGTGGGACATACAGCGAGATGTTTGCTGCTTTTGCGTTTGGCTGTTGGGAGATTTACAGCACAAAGATATCTAGTTGATTTGAAGCAGTTCCGAGAAAGTCTAAACATAATCGCCACTTCTCCCTCCTGGCACTTTCCATGTGGGAGATATAGCAGGATGTATATTGGTTTTGAGGACAACTCAATGGACAGTGTAGGGAGAAAAGTTCCTGGCTCCTTGAATGCCGTTCCTGGAGACACTGCGATCAATGTGGGAGATATGTCAAGATGTGTGTTTGTTTTGAGGACGGCTCTCTGGAGAGTCTTAGCAAAGAGGTCACAGGGATAATCAGAGCAATTCTCAGAGACACTGAGAACAAGATGGACAGTTCCCTCCTGGCACTTTCCCTGTAGGAGATACCGCAAGACGTTTCTGTAGATTGGGCACAGCGCTCTGCAGGGTGTTAGCAGAGACTTTCCCGGGACAGTGAAACCCTATGTCAGAGACACTGAGAAGAAGCCCCAATGTTCCCTCCAGGCACTTTCAGTGTGGGTGCCTTCTCCACGTGGTTCCTGGTTTCCCTGCAGCGCTGAAGAGAATGTTAGCAAAGAGGTAACCGGCACAGCGAAAACAGTACTCAAAGACAGGGAGAGCAAGCTCTCTCTTGGCACTTTGGATGTGGGACATACAGCGAGATGTTTGCTGCTTTTGCGTTTGGCTGTTGGGAGATTTACAGCACAAAGATATCTAGTTGATTTGAAGCAGTTCCGAGAAAGTCTAAACATAATCGCCACTTCTCCCTCCTGGCACTTTCCATGTGGGAGATATAGCAGGATGTATATTGGTTTTGAGGACAACTCAATGGACAGTGTAGGGAGAAAAGTTCCTGGCTCCTTGAATGCCGTTCCTGGAGACACTGCGATCAATGTGGGAGATATGTCAAGATGTGTGTTTGTTTTGAGGACGGCTCTCTGGAGAGTCTTAGCAAAGAGGTCACAGGGATAATCAGAGCACTTCTCAGAGACACTGAGAACAAGCTCGACAATTCCCTCCTGGCACTTTCCCTGTAGGAGATACCGCAAGACGTTTCTGTAGATTGGGCACAGCGCTCTGCAGGGTGTTAGCAGAGACTTTCCCGGGACAGTGAAACCCTATGTCAGAGACACTGAGAAGAAGCCCCAATGTTCCCTCCAGGCACTTTCAGTGTGGGTGCCTTCTCCACGTGGTTCCTGGTTTCCCTGCAGCGCTGAAGAGAATGTTAGCAAAGAGGTAACCGGCACAGCGAAAACAGTACTCAAAGACAGGGAGAGCAAGCTCTCTCTTGGCACTTTGGATGTGGGACATACAGCGAGATGTTTGCTGCTTTTGCGTTTGGCTGTTGGGAGATTTACAGCACAAAGATATCTAGTTGATTTGAAGCAGTTCCGAGAAAGTCTAAACATAATCGCCACTTCTCCCTCCTGGCACTTTCCATGTGGGAGATATAGCAGGATGTATATTGGTTTTGAGGACAACTCAATGGACAGTGTAGGGAGAAAAGTTCCTGGCTCCTTGAATGCCGTTCCTGGAGACACTGCGATCAATGTGGGAGATATGTCAAGATGTGTGTTGGTTTTGAGGACGGCTCTCTGGAGAGTCTTAGCAAAGAGGTCACAGGGATAATCAGAGCAATTCTCAGAGACACTGAGAACAAGATGGACAGTTCCCTCCTGGCACTTTCCCTGTAGGAGATACCGCAAGACGTTTCTGTAGATTGGGCACAGCGCTCTGCAGGGTGTTAGCAGAGACTTTCCCGGGACAGTGAAACCCTATGTCAGAGACACTGAGAAGAAGCCCCAATGTTCCCTCCAGGCACTTTCAGTGTGGGTGCCTTCTCCACGTGGTTCCTGGTTTCCCTGCAGCGCTGAAGAGAATGTTAGCAAAGAGGTAACCGGCACAGCGAAAACAGTACTCAAAGACAGGGAGAGCAAGCTCTCTCTTGGCACTTTGGATGTGGGACATACAGCGAGATGTTTGCTGCTTTTGCGTTTGGCTGTTGGGAGATTTACAGCACAAAGATATCTAGTTGATTTGAAGCAGTTCCGAGAAAGTCTAAACATAATCGCCACTTCTCCCTCCTGGCACTTTCCATGTGGGAGATATAGCAGGATGTATATTGGTTTTGAGGACAACTCAATGGACAGTGTAGGGAGAAAAGTTCCTGGCTCCTTGAATGCCGTTCCTGGAGACACTGCGATCAATGTGGGAGATATGTCAAGATGTGTGTTGGTTTTGAGGACGGCTCTCTGGAGAGTCTTAGCAAAGAGGTCACAGGGATAATCAGAGCAATTCTCAGAGACACTGAGAACAAGATGGACAGTTCCCTCCTGGCACTTTCCCTGTAGGAGATACCGCAAGACGTTTCTGTAGATTGGGCACAGCGCTCTGCAGGGTGTTAGCAGAGACTTTCCCGGGACAGTGAAACCCTATGTCAGAGACACTGAGAAGAAGCCCCAATGTTCCCTCCAGGCACTTTCAGTGTGGGTGCCTTCTCCACGTGGTTCCTGGTTTCCCTGCAGCGCTGAAGAGAATGTTAGCAAAGAGGTAACCGGCACAGCGAAAACAGTACTCAAAGACAGGGAGAGCAAGCTCTCTCTTGGCACTTTGGATGTGGGACATACAGCGAGATGTTTGCTGCTTTTGCGTTTGGCTGTTGGGAGATTTACAGCACAAAGATATCTAGTTGATTTGAAGCAGTTCCGAGAAAGTCTAAACATAATCGCCACTTCTCCCTCCTGGCACTTTCCATGTGGGAGATATAGCAGGATGTATATTGGTTTTGAGGACAACTCAATGGACAGTGTAGGGAGAAAAGTTCCTGGCTCCTTGAATGCCGTTCCTGGAGACACTGCGATCAATGAGGGAGATATGTCAAGATGTGTGTTGGTTTTGAGGACGGCTCTCTGGAGAGTCTTAGCAAAGAGGTCACAGGGATAATCAGAGCAATTCTCAGAGACACTGAGAACAAGCTCGACAGTTCCCTCCTGGCACTTTCCCTGTAGGAGATACCGCAAGACGTTTCTGTAGATTGGGCACAGCGCTCTGCAGGGTGTCAGCAGAGACTTTCCCGGGACAGTGAAACCCTATGTCAGAGACACTGAGAAGAAGCCCCAATGTTCCCTCCAGGCACTTTCAGTGTGGGTGCCTTCTCCACGTGGTTCCTGGTTTCCCTGCAGCGCTGAAGAGAATGTTAGCAAAGAGGTAACCGGCACAGCGAAAACAGTACTCAAAGACAGGGAGAGCAAGCTCTCTCTTGGCACTTTGGATGTGGGACATACAGCGAGATGTTTGCTGCTTTTGCGTTTGGCTGTTGGGAGATTTACAGCACAAAGATATCTAGTTGATTTGAAGCAGTTCCGAGAAAGTCTAAACATAATCGCCACTTCTCCCTCCTGGCACTTTCCATGTGGGAGATATAGCAGGATGTATATTGGTTTTGAGGACAACTCAATGGACAGTGTAGGGAGAAAAGTTCCTGGCTCCTTGAATGCCGTTCCTGGAGACACTGCGATCAATGTGGGAGATATGTCAAGATGTGTGTTTGTTTTGAGGACGGCTCTCTGGAGAGTCTTAGCAAAGAGGTCACAGGGATAATCAGAGCAATTCTCAGAGACACTGAGAACAAGATGGACAGTTCCCTCCTGGCACTTTCCCTGTAGGAGATACCGCAAGACGTTTCTGTAGATTGGGCACAGCGCTCTGCAGGGTGTTAGCAGAGACTTTCCCGGGACAGTGAAACCCTATGTCAGAGACACTGAGAAGAAGCCCCAATGTTCCCTCCAGGCACTTTCAGTGTGGGTGCCTTCTCCACGTGGTTCCTGGTTTCCCTGCAGCGCTGAAGAGAATGTTAGCAAAGAGGTAACCGGCACAGCGAAAACAGTACTCAAAGACAGGGAGAGCAAGCTCTCTCTTGGCACTTTGGATGTGGGACATACAGCGAGATGTTTGCTGCTTTTGCGTTTGGCTGTTGGGAGATTTACAGCACAAAGATATCTAGTTGATTTGAAGCAGTTCCGAGAAAGTCTAAACATAATCGCCACTTCTCCCTCCTGGCACTTTCCATGTGGGAGATATAGCAGGATGTATATTGGTTTTGAGGACAACTCAATGGACAGTGTAGGGAGAAAAGTTCCTGGCTCCTTGAATGCCGTTCCTGGAGACACTGCGATCAATGTGGGAGATATGTCAAGATGTGTGTTGGTTTTGAGGACGGCTCTCTGGAGAGTCTTAGCAAAGAGGTCACAGGGATAATCAGAGCAATTCTCAGAGACACTGAGAACAAGATGGACAGTTCCCTCCTGGCACTTTCCCTGTAGGAGATACCGCAAGACGTTTCTGTAGATTGGGCACAGCGCTCTGCAGGGTGTTAGCAGAGACTTTCCCGGGACAGTGAAACCCTATGTCAGAGACACTGAGAAGAAGCCCCAATGTTCCCTCCAGGCACTTTCAGTGTGGGTGCCTTCTCCACGTGGTTCCTGGTTTCCCTGCAGCGCTGAAGAGAATGTTAGCAAAGAGGTAACCGGCACAGCGAAAACAGTACTCAAAGACAGGGAGAGCAAGCTCTCTCTTGGCACTTTGGATGTGGGACATACAGCGAGATGTTTGCTGCTTTTGCGTTTGGCTGTTGGGAGATTTACAGCACAAAGATATCTAGTTGATTTGAAGCAGTTCCGAGAAAGTCTAAACATAATCGCCACTTCTCCCTCCTGGCACTTTCCATGTGGGAGATATAGCAGGATGTATATTGGTTTTGAGGACAACTCAATGGACAGTGTAGGGAGAAAAGTTCCTGGCTCCTTGAATGCCGTTCCTGGAGACACTGCGATCAATGAGGGAGATATGTCAAGATGTGTGTTGGTTTTGAGGACGGCTCTCTGGAGAGTCTTAGCAAAGAGGTCACAGGGATAATCAGAGCAATTCTCAGAGACACTGAGAACAAGCTCGACAGTTCCCTCCTGGCACTTTCCCTGTAGGAGATACCGCAAGACGTTTCTGTAGATTGGGCACAGCGCTCTGCAGGGTGTCAGCAGAGACTTTCCCGGGACAGTGAAACCCTATGTCAGAGACACTGAGAAGAAGCCCCAATGTTCCCTCCAGGCACTTTCAGTGTGGGTGCCTTCTCCACGTGGTTCCTGGTTTCCCTGCAGCGCTGAAGAGAATGTTAGCAAAGAGGTAACCGGCACAGCGAAAACAGTACTCAAAGACAGGGAGAGCAAGCTCTCTCTTGGCACTTTGGATGTGGGACATACAGCGAGATGTTTGCTGCTTTTGCGTTTGGCTGTTGGGAGATTTACAGCACAAAGATATCTAGTTGATTTGAAGCAGTTCCGAGAAAGTCTAAACATAATCGCCACTTCTCCCTCCTGGCACTTTCCATGTGGGAGATATAGCAGGATGTATATTGGTTTTGAGGACAACTCAATGGACAGTGTAGGGAGAAAAGTTCCTGGCTCCTTGAATGCCGTTCCTGGAGACACTGCGATCAATGTGGGAGATATGTCAAGATGTGTGTTTGTTTTGAGGACGGCTCTCTGGAGAGTCTTAGCAAAGAGGTCACAGGGATAATCAGAGCAATTCTCAGAGACACTGAGAACAAGATGGACAGTTCCCTCCTGGCACTTTCCCTGTAGGAGATACCGCAAGACGTTTCTGTAGATTGGGCACAGCGCTCTGCAGGGTGTTAGCAGAGACTTTCCCGGGACAGTGAAACCCTATGTCAGAGACACTGAGAAGAAGCCCCAATGTTCCCTCCAGGCACTTTCAGTGTGGGTGCCTTCTCCACGTGGTTCCTGGTTTCCCTGCAGCGCTGAAGAGAATGTTAGCAAAGAGGTAACCGGCACAGCGAAAACAGTACTCAAAGACAGGGAGAGCAAGCTCTCTCTTGGCACTTTGGATGTGGGACATACAGCGAGATGTTTGCTGCTTTTGCGTTTGGCTGTTGGGAGATTTACAGCACAAAGATATCTAGTTGATTTGAAGCAGTTCCGAGAAAGTCTAAACATAATCGCCACTTCTCCCTCCTGGCACTTTCCATGTGGGAGATATAGCAGGATGTATATTGGTTTTGAGGACAACTCAATGGACAGTGTAGGGAGAAAAGTTCCTGGCTCCTTGAATGCCGTTCCTGGAGACACTGCGATCAATGTGGGAGATATGTCAAGATGTGTGTTTGTTTTGAGGACGGCTCTCTGGAGAGTCTTAGCAAAGAGGTCACAGGGATAATCAGAGCACTTCTCAGAGACACTGAGAACAAGCTCGACAATTCCCTCCTGGCACTTTCCCTGTAGGAGATACCGCAAGACGTTTCTGTAGATTGGGCACAGCGCTCTGCAGGGTGTTAGCAGAGACTTTCCCGGGACAGTGAAACCCTATGTCAGAGACACTGAGAAGAAGCCCCAATGTTCCCTCCAGGCACTTTCAGTGTGGGTGCCTTCTCCACGTGGTTCCTGGTTTCCCTGCAGCGCTGAAGAGAATGTTAGCAAAGAGGTAACCGGCACAGCGAAAACAGTACTCAAAGACAGGGAGAGCAAGCTCTCTCTTGGCACTTTGGATGTGGGACATACAGCGAGATGTTTGCTGCTTTTGCGTTTGGCTGTTGGGAGATTTACAGCACAAAGATATCTAGTTGATTTGAAGCAGTTCCGAGAAAGTCTAAACATAATCGCCACTTCTCCCTCCTGGCACTTTCCATGTGGGAGATATAGCAGGATGTATATTGGTTTTGAGGACAACTCAATGGACAGTGTAGGGAGAAAAGTTCCTGGCTCCTTGAATGCCGTTCCTGGAGACACTGCGATCAATGTGGGAGATATGTCAAGATGTGTGTTGGTTTTGAGGACGGCTCTCTGGAGAGTCTTAGCAAAGAGGTCACAGGGATAATCAGAGCAATTCTCAGAGACACTGAGAACAAGATGGACAGTTCCCTCCTGGCACTTTCCCTGTAGGAGATACCGCAAGACGTTTCTGTAGATTGGGCACAGCGCTCTGCAGGGTGTTAGCAGAGACTTTCCCGGGACAGTGAAACCCTATGTCAGAGACACTGAGAAGAAGCCCCAATGTTCCCTCCAGGCACTTTCAGTGTGGGTGCCTTCTCCACGTGGTCCCTGGTTTCCCTGCAGCGCTGAAGAGAATGTTAGCAAAGAGGTAACCGGCACAGCGAAAACAGTACTCAAAGACAGGGAGAGCAAGCTCTCTCTTGGCACTTTGGATGTGGGACATACAGCGAGATGTTTGCTGCTTTTGCGTTTGGCTGTTGGGAGATTTACAGCACAAAGATATCTAGTTGATTTGAAGCAGTTCCGAGAAAGTCTAAACATAATCGCCACTTCTCCCTCCTGGCACTTTCCATGTGGGAGATATAGCAGGATGTATATTGGTTTTGAGGACAACTCAATGGACAGTGTAGGGAGAAAAGTTCCTGGCTCCTTGAATGCCGTTCCTGGAGACACTGCGATCAATGTGGGAGATATGTCAAGATGTGTGTTGGTTTTGAGGACGGCTCTCTGGAGAGTCTTAGCAAAGAGGTCACAGGGATAATCAGAGCAATTCTCAGAGACACTGAGAACAAGATGGACAGTTCCCTCCTGGCACTTTCCCTGTAGGAGATACCGCAAGACGTTTCTGTAGATTGGGCACAGCGCTCTGCAGGGTGTTAGCAGAGACTTTCCCGGGACAGTGAAACCCTATGTCAGAGACACTGAGAAGAAGCCCCAATGTTCCCTCCAGGCACTTTCAGTGTGGGTGCCTTCTCCACGTGGTTCCTGGTTTCCCTGCAGCGCTGAAGAGAATGTTAGCAAAGAGGTAACCGGCACAGCGAAAACAGTACTCAAAGACAGGGAGAGCAAGCTCTCTCTTGGCACTTTGGATGTGGGACATACAGCGAGATGTTTGCTGCTTTTGCGTTTGGCTGTTGGGAGATTTACAGCACAAAGATATCTAGTTGATTTGAAGCAGTTCCGAGAAAGTCTAAACATAATCGCCACTTCTCCCTCCTGGCACTTTCCATGTGGGAGATATAGCAGGATGTATATTGGTTTTGAGGACAACTCAATGGACAGTGTAGGGAGAAAAGTTCCTGGCTCCTTGAATGCCGTTCCTGGAGACACTGCGATCAATGTGGGAGATATGTCAAGATGTGTGTTTGTTTTGAGGACGGCTCTCTGGAGAGTCTTAGCAAAGAGGTCACAGGGATAATCAGAGCAATTCTCAGAGACACTGAGAACAAGATGGACAGTTCCCTCCTGGCACTTTCCCTGTAGGAGATACCGCAAGACGTTTCTGTAGATTGGGCACAGCGCTCTGCAGGGTGTTAGCAGAGACTTTCCCGGGACAGTGAAACCCTATGTCAGAGACACTGAGAAGAAGCCCCAATGTTCCCTCCAGGCACTTTCAGTGTGGGTGCCTTCTCCACGTGGTTCCTGGTTTCCCTGCAGCGCTGAAGAGAATGTTAGCAAAGAGGTAACCGGCACAGCGAAAACAGTACTCAAAGACAGGGAGAGCAAGCTCTCTCTTGGCACTTTGGATGTGGGACATACAGCGAGATGTTTGCTGCTTTTGCGTTTGGCTGTTGGGAGATTTACAGCACAAAGATATCTAGTTGATTTGAAGCAGTTCCGAGAAAGTCTAAACATAATCGCCACTTCTCCCTCCTGGCACTTTCCATGTGGGAGATATAGCAGGATGTATATTGGTTTTGAGGACAACTCAATGGACAGTGTAGGGAGAAAAGTTCCTGGCTCCTTGAATGCCGTTCCTGGAGACACTGCGATCAATGTGGGAGATATGTCAAGATGTGTGTTTGTTTTGAGGACGGCTCTCTGGAGAGTCTTAGCAAAGAGGTCACAGGGATAATCAGAGCAATTCTCAGAGACACTGAGAACAAGATGGACAGTTCCCTCCTGGCACTTTCCCTGTAGGAGATACCGCAAGACGTTTCTGTAGATTGGGCACAGCGCTCTGCAGGGTGTTAGCAGAGACTTTCCCGGGACAGTGAAACCCTATGTCAGAGACACTGAGAAGAAGCCCCAATGTTCCCTCCAGGCACTTTCAGTGTGGGTGCCTTCTCCACGTGGTTCCTGGTTTCCCTGCAGCGCTGAAGAGAATGTTAGCAAAGAGGTAACCGGCACAGCGAAAACAGTACTCAAAGACAGGGAGAGCAAGCTCTCTCTTGGCACTTTGGATGTGGGACATACAGCGAGATGTTTGCTGCTTTTGCGTTTGGCTGTTGGGAGATTTACAGCACAAAGATATCTAGTTGATTTGAAGCAGTTCCGAGAAAGTCTAAACATAATCGCCACTTCTCCCTCCTGGCACTTTCCATGTGGGAGATATAGCAGGATGTATATTGGTTTTGAGGACAACTCAATGGACAGTGTAGGGAGAAAAGTTCCTGGCTCCTTGAATGCCGTTCCTGGAGACACTGCGATCAATGTGGGAGATATGTCAAGATGTGTGTTGGTTTTGAGGACGGCTCTCTGGAGAGTCTTAGCAAAGAGGTCACAGGGATAATCAGAGCAATTCTCAGAGACACTGAGAACAAGATGGACAGTTCCCTCCTGGCACTTTCCCTGTAGGAGATACCGCAAGACGTTTCTGTAGATTGGGCACAGCGCTCTGCAGGGTGTTAGCAGAGACTTTCCCGGGACAGTGAAACCCTATGTCAGAGACACTGAGAAGAAGCCCCAATGTTCCCTCCAGGCACTTTCAGTGTGGGTGCCTTCTCCACGTGGTTCCTGGTTTCCCTGCAGCGCTGAAGAGAATGTTAGCAAAGAGGTAACCGGCACAGTGAAAACAGTACTCAAAGACGGGGAGAGCAAGCTCTCTCTTGGCACTTTGGATGTGGGACATACAGCGAGATGTTTGCTGCTTTTGCGTTTGGCTGTTGGGAGATTTACAGCACAAAGATATCTAGTTGATTTGAAGCAGTTCCGAGAAAGTCTAAACATAATCGCCACTTCTCCCTCCTGGCACTTTCCATGTGGGAGATATAGCAGGATGTATATTGGTTTTGAGGACAACTCAATGGACAGTGTAGGGAGAAAAGTTCCTGGCTCCTTGAATGCCGTTCCTGGAGACACTGCGATCAATGAGGGAGATATGTCAAGATGTGTGTTGGTTTTGAGGACGGCTCTCTGGAGAGTCTTAGCAAAGAGGTCACAGGGATAATCAGAGCAATTCTCAGAGACACTGAGAACAAGCTCGACAATTCCCTCCTGGCACTTTCCCTGTAGGAGATACCGCAAGACGTTTCTGTAGATTGGGCACAGCGCTCTGCAGGGTGTCAGCAGAGACTTTCCCGGGACAGTGAAACCCTATGTCAGAGACACTGAGAAGAAGCCCCAATGTTCCCTCCAGGCACTTTCAGTGTGGGTGCCTTCTCCACGTGGTTCCTGGTTTCCCTGCAGCGCTGAAGAGAATGTTAGCAAAGAGGTAACCGGCACAGCGAAAACAGTACTCAAAGACAGGGAGAGCAAGCTCTCTCTTGGCACTTTGGATGTGGGACATACAGCGAGATGTTTGCTGCTTTTGCGTTTGGCTGTTGGGAGATTTACAGCACAAAGATATCTAGTTGATTTGAAGCAGTTCCGAGAAAGTCTAAACATAATCGCCACTTCTCCCTCCTGGCACTTTCCATGTGGGAGATATAGCAGGATGTATATTGGTTTTGAGGACAACTCAATGGACAGTGTAGGGAGAAAAGTTCCTGGCTCCTTGAATGCCGTTCCTGGAGACACTGCGATCAATGTGGGAGATATGTCAAGATGTGTGTTTGTTTTGAGGACGGCTCTCTGGAGAGTCTTAGCAAAGAGGTCACAGGGATAATCAGAGCAATTCTCAGAGACACTGAGAACAAGATGGACAGTTCCCTCCTGGCACTTTCCCTGTAGGAGATACCGCAAGACGTTTCTGTAGATTGGGCACAGCGCTCTGCAGGGTGTTAGCAGAGACTTTCCCGGGACAGTGAAACCCTATGTCAGAGACACTGAGAAGAAGCCCCAATGTTCCCTCCAGGCACTTTCAGTGTGGGTGCCTTCTCCACGTGGTTCCTGGTTTCCCTGCAGCGCTGAAGAGAATGTTAGCAAAGAGGTAACCGGCACAGCGAAAACAGTACTCAAAGACAGGGAGAGCAAGCTCTCTCTTGGCACTTTGGATGTGGGACATACAGCGAGATGTTTGCTGCTTTTGCGTTTGGCTGTTGGGAGATTTACAGCACAAAGATATCTAGTTGATTTGAAGCAGTTCCGAGAAAGTCTAAACATAATCGCCACTTCTCCCTCCTGGCACTTTCCATGTGGGAGATATAGCAGGATGTATATTGGTTTTGAGGACAACTCAATGGACAGTGTAGGGAGAAAAGTTCCTGGCTCCTTGAATGCCGTTCCTGGAGACACTGCGATCAATGTGGGAGATATGTCAAGATGTGTGTTTGTTTTGAGGACGGCTCTCTGGAGAGTCTTAGCAAAGAGGTCACAGGGATAATCAGAGCACTTCTCAGAGACACTGAGAACAAGCTCGACAATTCCCTCCTGGCACTTTCCCTGTAGGAGATACCGCAAGACGTTTCTGTAGATTGGGCACAGCGCTCTGCAGGGTGTTAGCAGAGACTTTCCCGGGACAGTGAAACCCTATGTCAGAGACACTGAGAAGAAGCCCCAATGTTCCCTCCAGGCACTTTCAGTGTGGGTGCCTTCTCCACGTGGTTCCTGGTTTCCCTGCAGCGCTGAAGAGAATGTTAGCAAAGAGGTAACCGGCACAGCGAAAACAGTACTCAAAGACAGGGAGAGCAAGCTCTCTCTTGGCACTTTGGATGTGGGACATACAGCGAGATGTTTGCTGCTTTTGCGTTTGGCTGTTGGGAGATTTACAGCACAAAGATATCTAGTTGATTTGAAGCAGTTCCGAGAAAGTCTAAACATAATCGCCACTTCTCCCTCCTGGCACTTTCCATGTGGGAGATATAGCAGGATGTATATTGGTTTTGAGGACAACTCAATGGACAGTGTAGGGAGAAAAGTTCCTGGCTCCTTGAATGCCGTTCCTGGAGACACTGCGATCAATGTGGGAGATATGTCAAGATGTGTGTTGGTTTTGAGGACGGCTCTCTGGAGAGTCTTAGCAAAGAGGTCACAGGGATAATCAGAGCAATTCTCAGAGACACTGAGAACAAGATGGACAGTTCCCTCCTGGCACTTTCCCTGTAGGAGATACCGCAAGACGTTTCTGTAGATTGGGCACAGCGCTCTGCAGGGTGTTAGCAGAGACTTTCCCGGGACAGTGAAACCCTATGTCAGAGACACTGAGAAGAAGCCCCAATGTTCCCTCCAGGCACTTTCAGTGTGGGTGCCTTCTCCACGTGGTTCCTGGTTTCCCTGCAGCGCTGAAGAGAATGTTAGCAAAGAGGTAACCGGCACAGCGAAAACAGTACTCAAAGACAGGGAGAGCAAGCTCTCTCTTGGCACTTTGGATGTGGGACATACAGCGAGATGTTTGCTGCTTTTGCGTTTGGCTGTTGGGAGATTTACAGCACAAAGATATCTAGTTGATTTGAAGCAGTTCCGAGAAAGTCTAAACATAATCGCCACTTCTCCCTCCTGGCACTTTCCATGTGGGAGATATAGCAGGATGTATATTGGTTTTGAGGACAACTCAATGGACAGTGTAGGGAGAAAAGTTCCTGGCTCCTTGAATGCCGTTCCTGGAGACACTGCGATCAATGTGGGAGATATGTCAAGATGTGTGTTGGTTTTGAGGACGGCTCTCTGGAGAGTCTTAGCAAAGAGGTCACAGGGATAATCAGAGCAATTCTCAGAGACACTGAGAACAAGCTCGACAATTCCCTCCTGGCACTTTCCCTGTAGGAGATACCGCAAGACGTTTCTGTAGATTGGGCACAGCGCTCTGCAGGGTGTTAGCAGAGACTTTCCCGGGACAGTGAAACCCTATGTCAGAGACACTGAGAAGAAGCCCCAATGTTCCCTCCAGGCACTTTCAGTGTGGGTGCCTTCTCCACGTGGTTCCTGGTTTCCCTGCAGCGCTGAAGAGAATGTTAGCAAAGAGGTAACCGGCACAGCGAAAACAGTACTCAAAGACAGGGAGAGCAAGCTCTCTCTTGGCACTTTGGATGTGGGACATACAGCGAGATGTTTGCTGCTTTTGCGTTTGGCTGTTGGGAGATTTACAGCACAAAGATATCTAGTTGATTTGAAGCAGTTCCGAGAAAGTCTAAACATAATCGCCACTTCTCCCTCCTGGCACTTTCCATGTGGGAGATATAGCAGGATGTATATTGGTTTTGAGGACAACTCAATGGACAGTGTAGGGAGAAAAGTTCCTGGCTCCTTGAATGCCGTTCCTGGAGACACTGCGATCAATGTGGGAGATATGTCAAGATGTGTGTTTGTTTTGAGGACGGCTCTCTGGAGAGTCTTAGCAAAGAGGTCACAGGGATAATCAGAGCAATTCTCAGAGACACTGAGAACAAGATGGACAGTTCCCTCCTGGCACTTTCCCTGTAGGAGATACCGCAAGACGTTTCTGTAGATTGGGCACAGCGCTCTGCAGGGTGTTAGCAGAGACTTTCCCGGGACAGTGAAACCCTATGTCAGAGACACTGAGAAGAAGCCCCAATGTTCCCTCCAGGCACTTTCAGTGTGGGTGCCTTCTCCACGTGGTTCCTGGTTTCCCTGCAGCGCTGAAGAGAATGTTAGCAAAGAGGTAACCGGCACAGCGAAAACAGTACTCAAAGACAGGGAGAGCAAGCTCTCTCTTGGCACTTTGGATGTGGGACATACAGCGAGATGTTTGCTGCTTTTGCGTTTGGCTGTTGGGAGATTTACAGCACAAAGATATCTAGTTGATTTGAAGCAGTTCCGAGAAAGTCTAAACATAATCGCCACTTCTCCCTCCTGGCACTTTCCATGTGGGAGATATAGCAGGATGTATATTGGTTTTGAGGACAACTCAATGGACAGTGTAGGGAGAAAAGTTCCTGGCTCCTTGAATGCCGTTCCTGGAGACACTGCGATCAATGTGGGAGATATGTCAAGATGTGTGTTGGTTTTGAGGACGGCTCTCTGGAGAGTCTTAGCAAAGAGGTCACAGGGATAATCAGAGCAATTCTCAGAGACACTGAGAACAAGATGGACAGTTCCCTCCTGGCACTTTCCCTGTAGGAGATACCGCAAGACGTTTCTGTAGATTGGGCACAGCGCTCTGCAGGGTGTTAGCAGAGACTTTCCCGGGACAGTGAAACCCTATGTCAGAGACACTGAGAAGAAGCCCCAATGTTCCCTCCAGGCACTTTCAGTGTGGGTGCCTTCTCCACGTGGTTCCTGGTTTCCCTGCAGCGCTGAAGAGAATGTTAGCAAAGAGGTAACCGGCACAGCGAAAACAGTACTCAAAGACGGGGAGAGCAAGCTCTCTCTTGGCACTTTGGATGTGGGACATACAGCGAGATGTTTGCTGCTTTTGCGTTTGGCTGTTGGGAGATTTACAGCACAAAGATATCTAGTTGATTTGAAGCAGTTCCGAGAAAGTCTAAACATAATCGCCACTTCTCCCTCCTGGCACTTTCCATGTGGGAGATATAGCAGGATGTATATTGGTTTTGAGGACAACTCAATGGACAGTGTAGGGAGAAAAGTTCCTGGCTCCTTGAATGCCGTTCCTGGAGACACTGCGATCAATGAGGGAGATATGTCAAGATGTGTGTTGGTTTTGAGGACGGCTCTCTGGAGAGTCTTAGCAAAGAGGTCACAGGGATAATCAGAGCAATTCTCAGAGACACTGAGAACAAGATGGACAGTTCCCTCCTGGCACTTTCCCTGTAGGAGATACCGCAAGACGTTTCTGTAGATTGGGCACAGCGCTCTGCAGGGTGTTAGCAGAGACTTTCCCGGGACAGTGAAACCCTATGTCAGAGACACTGAGAAGAAGCCCCAATGTTCCCTCCAGGCACTTTCAGTGTGGGTGCCTTCTCCACGTGGTTCCTGGTTTCCCTGCAGCGCTGAAGAGAATGTTAGCAAAGAGGTAACCGGCACAGCGAAAACAGTACTCAAAGAGAGGGAGAGCAAGCTCTCTCTTGGCACTTTGGATGTGGGACATACAGCGAGATGTTTGCTGCTTTTGCGTTTGGCTGTTGGGAGATTTACAGCACAAAGATATCTAGTTGATTTGAAGCAGTTCCGAGAAAGTCTAAACATAATCGCCACTTCTCCCTCCTGGCACTTTCCATGTGGGAGATATAGCAGGATGTATATTGGTTTTGAGGACAACTCAATGGACAGTGTAGGGAGAAAAGTTCCTGGCTCCTTGAATGCCGTTCCTGGAGACACTGCGATCAATGAGGGAGATATGTCAAGATGTGTGTTGGTTTTGAGGACGGCTCTCTGGAGAGTCTTAGCAAAGAGGTCACAGGGATAATCAGAGCAATTCTCAGAGACACTGAGAACAAGATGGACAGTTCCCTCCTGGCACTTTCCCTGTAGGAGATACCGCAAGACGTTTCTGTAGATTGGGCACAGCGCTCTGCAGGGTGTTAGCAGAGACTTTCCCGGGACAGTGAAACCCTATGTCAGAGACACTGAGAAGAAGCCCCAATGTTCCCTCCAGGCACTTTCAGTGTGGGTGCCTTCTCCACGTGGTTCCTGGTTTCCCTGCAGCGCTGAAGAGAATGTTAGCAAAGAGGTAACCGGGACAGCGAAAACAGTACTCAAAGACAGGGAGAGCAAGCTCTCTCTTGGCACTTTGGATGTGGGACATACAGCGAGATGTTTGCTGCTTTTGCGTTTGGCTGTTGGGAGATTTACAGCACAAAGATATCTAGTTGATTTGAAGCAGTTCCGAGAAAGTCTAAACATAATCGCCACTTCTCCCTCCTGGCACTTTCCATGTGGGAGATATAGCAGGATGTATATTGGTTTTGAGGACAACTCAATGGACAGTGTAGGGAGAAAAGTTCCTGGCTCCTTGAATGCCGTTCCTGGAGACACTGCGATCAATGAGGGAGATATGTCAAGATGTGTGTTGGTTTTGAGGACGGCTCTCTGGAGAGTCTTAGCAAAGAGGTCACAGGGATAATCAGAGCAATTCTCAGAGACACTGAGAACAAGATGGACAGTTCCCTCCTGGCACTTTCCCTGTAGGAGATACCGCAAGACGTTTCTGTAGATTGGGCACAGCGCTCTGCAGGGTGTTAGCAGAGACTTTCCCGGGACAGTGAAACCCTATGTCAGAGACACTGAGAAGAAGCCCCAATGTTCCCTCCAGGCACTTTCAGTGTGGGTGCCTTCTCCACGTGGTTCCTGGTTTCCCTGCAGCGCTGAAGAGAATGTTAGCAAAGAGGTAACCGGCACAGCGAAAACAGTACTCAAAGACAGGGAGAGCAAGCTCTCTCTTGGCACTTTGGATGTGGGACATACAGCGAGATGTTTGCTGCTTTTGCGTTTGGCTGTTGGGAGATTTACAGCACAAAGATATCTAGTTGATTTGAAGCAGTTCCGAGAAAGTCTAAACATAATCGCCACTTCTCCCTCCTGGCACTTTCCATGTGGGAGATATAGCAGGATGTATATTGGTTTTGAGGACAACTCAATGGACAGTGTAGGGAGAAAAGTTCCTGGCTCCTTGAATGCCGTTCCTGGAGACACTGCGATCAATGTGGGAGATATGTCAAGATGTGTGTTGGTTTTGAGGACGGCTCTCTGGAGAGTCTTAGCAAAGAGGTCACAGGGATAATCAGAGCAATTCTCAGAGACACTGAGAACAAGATGGACAGTTCCCTCCTGGCACTTTCCCTGTAGGAGATACCGCAAGACGTTTCTGTAGATTGGGCACAGCGCTCTGCAGGGTGTTAGCAGAGACTTTCCCGGGACAGTGAAACCCTATGTCAGAGACACTGAGAAGAAGCCCCAATGTTCCCTCCAGGCACTTTCAGTGTGGGTGCCTTCTCCACGTGGTTCCTGGTTTCCCTGCAGCGCTGAAGAGAATGTTAGCAAAGAGGTAACCGGCACAGCGAAAACAGTACTCAAAGACAGGGAGAGCAAGCTCTCTCTTGGCACTTTGGATGTGGGACATACAGCGAGATGTTTGCTGCTTTTGCGTTTGGCTGTTGGGAGATTTACAGCACAAAGATATCTAGTTGATTTGAAGCAGTTCCGAGAAAGTCTAAACATAATCGCCACTTCTCCCTCCTGGCACTTTCCATGTGGGAGATATAGCAGGATGTATATTGGTTTTGAGGACAACTCAATGGACAGTGTAGGGAGAAAAGTTCCTGGCTCCTTGAATGCCGTTCCTGGAGACACTGCGATCAATGTGGGAGATATGTCAAGATGTGTGTTTGTTTTGAGGACGGCTCTCTGGAGAGTCTTAGCAAAGAGGTCACAGGGATAATCAGAGCAATTCTCAGAGACACTGAGAACAAGATGGACAGTTACCTCCTGGCACTTTCCCTGTAGGAGATACCGCAAGACGTTTCTGTAGATTGGGCACAGCGCTCTGCAGGGTGTTAGCAGAGACTTTCCCGGGACAGTGAAACCCTATGTCAGAGACACTGAGAAGAAGCCCCAATGTTCCCTCCAGGCACTTTCAGTGTGGGTGCCTTCTCCACGTGGTTCCTGGTTTCCCTGCAGCGCTGAAGAGAATGTTAGCAAAGAGGTAACCGGCACAGCGAAAACAGTACTCAAAGAGAGGGAGAGCAAGCTCTCTCTTGGCACTTTGGATGTGGGACATACAGCGAGATGTTTGCTGCTTTTGCGTTTGGCTGTTGGGAGATTTACAGCACAAAGATATCTAGTTGATTTGAAGCAGTTCCGAGAAAGTCTAAACATAATCGCCACTTCTCCCTCCTGGCACTTTCCATGTGGGAGATATAGCAGGATGTATATTGGTTTTGAGGACAACTCAATGGACAGTGTAGGGAGAAAAGTTCCTGGCTCCTTGAATGCCGTTCCTGGAGACACTGCGATCAATGAGGGAGATATGTCAAGATGTGTGTTGGTTTTGAGGACGGCTCTCTGGAGAGTCTTAGCAAAGAGGTCACAGGGATAATCAGAGCAATTCTCAGAGACACTGAGAACAAGATGGACAGTTCCCTCCTGGCACTTTCCCTGTAGGAGATACCGCAAGACGTTTCTGTAGATTGGGCACAGCGCTCTGCAGGGTGTTAGCAGAGACTTTCCCGGGACAGTGAAACCCTATGTCAGAGACACTGAGAAGAAGCCCCAATGTTCCCTCCAGGCACTTTCAGTGTGGGTGCCTTCTCCACGTGGTTCCTGGTTTCCCTGCAGCGCTGAAGAGAATGTTAGCAAAGAGGTAACCGGCACAGCGAAAACAGTACTCAAAGACAGGGAGAGCAAGCTCTCTCTTGGCACTTTGGATGTGGGACATACAGCGAGATGTTTGCTGCTTTTGCGTTTGGCTGTTGGGAGATTTACAGCACAAAGATATCTAGTTGATTTGAAGCAGTTCCGAGAAAGTCTAAACATAATCGCCACTTCTCCCTCCTGGCACTTTCCATGTGGGAGATATAGCAGGATGTATATTGGTTTTGAGGACAACTCAATGGACAGTGTAGGGAGAAAAGTTCCTGGCTCCTTGAATGCCGTTCCTGGAGACACTGCGATCAATGTGGGAGATATGTCAAGATGTGTGTTGGTTTTGAGGACGGCTCTCTGGAGAGTCTTAGCAAAGAGGTCACAGGGATAATCAGAGCAATTCTCAGAGACACTGAGAACAAGCTCGACAATTCCCTCCTGGCACTTTCCCTGTAGGAGATACCGCAAGACGTTTCTGTAGATTGGGCACAGCGCTCTGCAGGGTGTTAGCAGAGACTTTCCCGGGACAGTGAAACCCTATGTCAGAGACACTGAGAAGAAGCCCCAATGTTCCCTCCAGGCACTTTCAGTGTGGGTGCCTTCTCCACGTGGTTCCTGGTTTCCCTGCAGCGCTGAAGAGAATGTTAGCAAAGAGGTAACCGGCACAGCGAAAACAGTACTCAAAGACAGGGAGAGCAAGCTCTCTCTTGGCACTTTGGATGTGGGACATACAGCGAGATGTTTGCTGCTTTTGCGTTTGGCTGTTGGGAGATTTACAGCACAAAGATATCTAGTTGATTTGAAGCAGTTCCGAGAAAGTCTAAACATAATCGCCACTTCTCCCTCCTGGCACTTTCCATGTGGGAGATATAGCAGGATGTATATTGGTTTTGAGGACAACTCAATGGACAGTGTAGGGAGAAAAGTTCCTGGCTCCTTGAATGCCGTTCCTGGAGACACTGCGATCAATGTGGGAGATATGTCAAGATGTGTGTTTGTTTTGAGGACGGCTCTCTGGAGAGTCTTAGCAAAGAGGTCACAGGGATAATCAGAGCAATTCTCAGAGACACTGAGAACAAGATGGACAGTTCCCTCCTGGCACTTTCCCTGTAGGAGATACCGCAAGACGTTTCTGTAGATTGGGCACAGCGCTCTGCAGGGTGTTAGCAGAGACTTTCCCGGGACAGTGAAACCCTATGTCAGAGACACTGAGAAGAAGCCCCAATGTTCCCTCCAGGCACTTTCAGTGTGGGTGCCTTCTCCACGTGGTTCCTGGTTTCCCTGCAGCGCTGAAGAGAATGTTAGCAAAGAGGTAACCGGCACAGCGAAAACAGTACTCAAAGACAGGGAGAGCAAGCTCTCTCTTGGCACTTTGGATGTGGGACATACAGCGAGATGTTTGCTGCTTTTGCGTTTGGCTGTTGGGAGATTTACAGCACAAAGATATCTAGTTGATTTGAAGCAGTTCCGAGAAAGTCTAAACATAATCGCCACTTCTCCCTCCTGGCACTTTCCATGTGGGAGATATAGCAGGATGTATATTGGTTTTGAGGACAACTCAATGGACAGTGTAGGGAGAAAAGTTCCTGGCTCCTTGAATGCCGTTCCTGGAGACACTGCGATCAATGAGGGAGATATGTCAAGATGTGTGTTTGTTTTGAGGACGGCTCTCTGGAGAGTCTTAGCAAAGAGGTCACAGGGATAATCAGAGCAATTCTCAGAGACACTGAGAACAAGATGGACAGTTCCCTCCTGGCACTTTCCCTGTAGGAGATACCGCAAGACGTTTCTGTAGATTGGGCACAGCGCTCTGCAGGGTGTTAGCAGAGACTTTCCCGGGACAGTGAAACCCTATGTCAGAGACACTGAGAAGAAGCCCCAATGTTCCCTCCAGGCACTTTCAGTGTGGGTGCCTTCTCCACGTGGTTCCTGGTTTCCCTGCAGCGCTGAAGAGAATGTTAGCAAAGAGGTAACCGGCACAGCGAAAACAGTACTCAAAGAGAGGGAGAGCAAGCTCTCTCTTGGCACTTTGGATGTGGGACATACAGCGAGATGTTTGCTGCTTTTGCGTTTGGCTGTTGGGAGATTTACAGCACAAAGATATCTAGTTGATTTGAAGCAGTTCCGAGAAAGTCTAAACATAATCGCCACTTCTCCCTCCTGGCACTTTCCATGTGGGAGATATAGCAGGATGTATATTGGTTTTGAGGACAACTCAATGGACAGTGTAGGGAGAAAAGTTCCTGGCTCCTTGAATGCCGTTCCTGGAGACACTGCGATCAATGAGGGAGATATGTCAAGATGTGTGTTGGTTTTGAGGACGGCTCTCTGGAGAGTCTTAGCAAAGAGGTCACAGGGATAATCAGAGCAATTCTCAGAGACACTGAGAACAAGATGGACAGTTCCCTCCTGGCACTTTCCCTGTAGGAGATACCGCAAGACGTTTCTGTAGATTGGGCACAGCGCTCTGCAGGGTGTTAGCAGAGACTTTCCCGGGACAGTGAAACCCTATGTCAGAGACACTGAGAAGAAGCCCCAATGTTCCCTCCAGGCACTTTCAGTGTGGGTGCCTTCTCCACGTGGTTCCTGGTTTCCCTGCAGCGCTGAAGAGAATGTTAGCAAAGAGGTAACCGTCACAGCGAAAACAGTACTCAAAGACAGGGAGAGCAAGCTCTCTCTTGGCACTTTGGATGTGGGACATACAGCGAGATGTTTGCTGCTTTTGCGTTTGGCTGTTGGGAGATTTACAGCACAAAGATATCTAGTTGATTTGAAGCAGTTCCGAGAAAGTCTAAACATAATCGCCACTTCTCCCTCCTGGCACTTTCCATGTGGGAGATATAGCAGGATGTATATTGGTTTTGAGGACAACTCAATGGACAGTGTAGGGAGAAAAGTTCCTGGCTCCTTGAATGCCGTTCCTGGAGACACTGCGATCAATGAGGGAGATATGTCAAGATGTGTGTTGGTTTTGAGGACGGCTCTCTGGAGAGTCTTAGCAAAGAGGTCACAGGGATAATCAGAGCAATTCTCAGAGACACTGAGAACAAGATGGACAGTTCCCTCCTGGCACTTTCCCTGTAGGAGATACCGCAAGACGTTTCTGTAGATTGGGCACAGCGCTCTGCAGGGTGTTAGCAGAGACTTTCCCGGGACAGTGAAACCCTATGTCAGAGACACTGAGAAGAAGCCCCAATGTTCCCTCCAGGCACTTTCAGTGTGGGTGCCTTCTCCACGTGGTTCCTGGTTTCCCTGCAGCGCTGAAGAGAATGTTAGCAAAGAGGTAACCGGCACAGCGAAAACAGTACTCGAAGACAGGGAGAGCAAGCTCTCTCTTGGCACTTTGGATGTGGGACATACAGCGAGATGTTTGCTGCTTTTGCGTTTGGCTGTTGGGAGATTTACAGCACAAAGATATCTAGTTGATTTGAAGCAGTTCCGAGAAAGTCTAAACATAATCGCCACTTCTCCCTCCTGGCACTTTCCATGTGGGAGATATAGCAGGATGTATATTGGTTTTGAGGACAACTCAATGGACAGTGTAGGGAGAAAAGTTCCTGGCTCCTTGAATGCCGTTCCTGGAGACACTGCGATCAATGAGGGAGATATGTCAAGATGTGTGTTGGTTTTGAGGACGGCTCTCTGGAGAGTCTTAGCAAAGAGGTCACAGGGATAATCAGAGCAATTCTCAGAGACACTGAGAACAAGATGGACAGTTCCCTCCTGGCACTTTCCCTGTAGGAGATACCGCAAGACGTTTCTGTAGATTGGGCACAGCGCTCTGCAGGGTGTTAGCAGAGACTTTCCCGGGACAGTGAAACCCTATGTCAGAGACACTGAGAAGAAGCCCCAATGTTCCCTCCAGGCACTTTCAGTGTGGGTGCCTTCTCCACGTGGTTCCTGGTTTCCCTGCAGCGCTGAAGAGAATGTTAGCAAAGAGGTAACCGGCACAGCGAAAACAGTACTCAAAGACAGGGAGAGCAAGCTCTCTCTTGGCACTTTGGATGTGGGACATACAGCGAGATGTTTGCTGCTTTTGCGTTTGGCTGTTGGGAGATTTACAGCACAAAGATATCTAGTTGATTTGAAGCAGTTCCGAGAAAGTCTAAACATAATCGCCACTTCTCCCTCCTGGCACTTTCCATGTGGGAGATATAGCAGGATGTATATTGGTTTTGAGGACAACTCAATGGACAGTGTAGGGAGAAAAGTTCCTGGCTCCTTGAATGCCGTTCCTGGAGACACTGCGATCAATGAGGGAGATATGTCAAGATGTGTGTTTGTTTTGAGGACGGCTCTCTGGAGAGTCTTAGCAAAGAGGTCACAGGGATAATCAGAGCAATTCTCAGAGACACTGAGAACAAGATGGACAGTTCCCTCCTGGCACTTTCCCTGTAGGAGATACCGCAAGACGTTTCTGTAGATTGGGCACAGCGCTCTGCAGGGTGTTAGCAGAGACTTTCCCGGGACAGTGAAACCCTATGTCAGAGACACTGAGAAGAAGCCCCAATGTTCCCTCCAGGCACTTTCAGTGTGGGTGCCTTCTCCACGTGGTTCCTGGTTTCCCTGCAGCGCTGAAGAGAATGTTAGCAAAGAGGTAACCGGCACAGCGAAAACAGTACTCAAAGAGAGGGAGAGCAAGCTCTCTCTTGGCACTTTGGATGTGGGACATACAGCGAGATGTTTGCTGCTTTTGCGTTTGGCTGTTGGGAGATTTACAGCACAAAGATATCTAGTTGATTTGAAGCAGTTCCGAGAAAGTCTAAACATAATCGCCACTTCTCCCTCCTGGCACTTTCCATGTGGGAGATATAGCAGGATGTATATTGGTTTTGAGGACAACTCAATGGACAGTGTAGGGAGAAAAGTTCCTGGCTCCTTGAATGCCGTTCCTGGAGACACTGCGATCAATGAGGGAGATATGTCAAGATGTGTGTTGGTTTTGAGGACGGCTCTCTGGAGAGTCTTAGCAAAGAGGTCACAGGGATAATCAGAGCAATTCTCAGAGACACTGAGAACAAGATGGACAGTTCCCTCCTGGCACTTTCCCTGTAGGAGATACCGCAAGACGTTTCTGTAGATTGGGCACAGCGCTCTGCAGGGTGTTAGCAGAGACTTTCCCGGGACAGTGAAACCCTATGTCAGAGACACTGAGAAGAAGCCCCAATGTTCCCTCCAGGCACTTTCAGTGTGGGTGCCTTCTCCACGTGGTTCCTGGTTTCCCTGCAGCGCTGAAGAGAATGTTAGCAAAGAGGTAACCGGCACAGCGAAAACAGTACTCAAAGACAGGGAGAGCAAGCTCTCTCTTGGCACTTTGGATGTGGGACATACAGCGAGATGTTTGCTGCTTTTGCGTTTGGCTGTTGGGAGATTTACAGCACAAAGATATCTAGTTGATTTGAAGCAGTTCCGAGAAAGTCTAAACATAATCGCCACTTCTCCCTCCTGGCACTTTCCATGTGGGAGATATAGCAGGATGTATATTGGTTTTGAGGACAACTCAATGGACAGTGTAGGGAGAAAAGTTCCTGGCTCCTTGAATGCCGTTCCTGGAGACACTGCGATCAATGAGGGAGATATGTCAAGATGTGTGTTGGTTTTGAGGACGGCTCTCTGGAGAGTCTTAGCAAAGAGGTCACAGGGATAATCAGAGCAATTCTCAGAGACACTGAGAACAAGATGGACAGTTCCCTCCTGGCACTTTCCCTGTAGGAGATACCGCAAGACGTTTCTGTAGATTGGGCACAGCGCTCTGCAGGGTGTTAGCAGAGACTTTCCCGGGACAGTGAAACCCTATGTCAGAGACACTGAGAAGAAGCCCCAATGTTCCCTCCAGGCACTTTCAGTGTGGGTGCCTTCTCCACGTGGTTCCTGGTTTCCCTGCAGCGCTGAAGAGAATGTTAGCAAAGAGGTAACCGGCACAGCGAAAACAGTACTCAAAGACAGGGAGAGCAAGCTCTCTCTTGGCACTTTGGATGTGGGACATACAGCGAGATGTTTGCTGCTTTTGCGTTTGGCTGTTGGGAGATTTACAGCACAAAGATATCTAGTTGATTTGAAGCAGTTCCGAGAAAGTCTAAACATAATCGCCACTTCTCCCTCCTGGCACTTTCCATGTGGGAGATATAGCAGGATGTATATTGGTTTTGAGGACAACTCAATGGACAGTGTAGGGAGAAAAGTTCCTGGCTCCTTGAATGCCGTTCCTGGAGACACTGCGATCAATGAGGGAGATATGTCAAGATGTGTGTTGGTTTTGAGGACGGCTCTCTGGAGAGTCTTAGCAAAGAGGTCACAGGGATAATCAGAGCAATTCTCAGAGACACTGAGAACAAGATGGACAGTTCCCTCCTGGCACTTTCCCTGTAGGAGATACCGCAAGACGTTTCTGTAGATTGGGCACAGCGCTCTGCAGGGTGTTAGCAGAGACTTTCCCGGGACAGTGAAACCCTATGTCAGAGACACTGAGAAGAAGCCCCAATGTTCCCTCCAGGCACTTTCAGTGTGGGTGCCTTCTCCACGTGGTTCCTGGTTTCCCTGCAGCGCTGAAGAGAATGTTAGCAAAGAGGTAACCGGGACAGCGAAAACAGTACTCAAAGAGAGGGAGAGCAAGCTCTCTCTTGGCACTTTGGATGTGGGACATACAGCGAGATGTTTGCTGCTTTTGCGTTTGGCTGTTGGGAGATTTACAGCACAAAGATATCTAGTTGATTTGAAGCAGTTCCGAGAAAGTCTAAACATAATCGCCACTTCTCCCTCCTGGCACTTTCCATGTGGGAGATATAGCAGGATGTATATTGGTTTTGAGGACAACTCAATGGACAGTGTAGGGAGAAAAGTTCCTGGCTCCTTGAATGCCGTTCCTGGAGACACTGCGATCAATGAGGGAGATATGTCAAGATGTGTGTTGGTTTTGAGGACGGCTCTCTGGAGAGTCTTAGCAAAGAGGTCACAGGGATAATCAGAGCAATTCTCAGAGACACTGAGAACAAGATGGACAGTTCCCTCCTGGCACTTTCCCTGTAGGAGATACCGCAAGACGTTTCTGTAGATTGGGCACAGCGCTCTGCAGGGTGTTAGCAGAGACTTTCCCGGGACAGTGAAACCCTATGTCAGAGACACTGAGAAGAAGCCCCAATGTTCCCTCCAGGCACTTTCAGTGTGGGTGCCTTCTCCACGTGGTTCCTGGTTTCCCTGCAGCGCTGAAGAGAATGTTAGCAAAGAGGTAACCGGCACAGCGAAAACAGTACTCAAAGACAGGGAGAGCAAGCTCTCTCTTGGCACTTTGGATGTGGGACATACAGCGAGATGTTTGCTGCTTTTGCGTTTGGCTGTTGGGAGATTTACAGCACAAAGATATCTAGTTGATTTGAAGCAGTTCCGAGAAAGTCTAAACATAATCGCCACTTCTCCCTCCTGGCACTTTCCATGTGGGAGATATAGCAGGATGTATATTGGTTTTGAGGACAACTCAATGGACAGTGTAGGGAGAAAAGTTCCTGGCTCCTTGAATGCCGTTCCTGGAGACACTGCGATCAATGTGGGAGATATGTCAAGATGTGTGTTGGTTTTGAGGACGGCTCTCTGGAGAGTCTTAGCAAAGAGGTCACAGGGATAATCAGAGCAATTCTCAGAGACACTGAGAACAAGATGGACAGTTCCCTCCTGGCACTTTCCCTGTAGGAGATACCGCAAGACGTTTCTGTAGATTGGGCACAGCGCTCTGCAGGGTGTTAGCAGAGACTTTCCCGGGACAGTGAAACCCTATGTCAGAGACACTGAGAAGAAGCCCCAATGTTCCCTCCAGGCACTTTCAGTGTGTGTGCCTTCTCCACGTGGTTCCTGGTTTCCCTGCAGCGCTGAAGAGAATGTTAGCAAAGAGGTAACCGGCACAGCGAAAACAGTACTCAAAGAGAGGGAGAGCAAGCTCTCTCTTGGCACTTTGGATGTGGGACATACAGCGAGATGTTTGCTGCTTTTGCGTTTGGCTGTTGGGAGATTTACAGCACAAAGATATCTAGTTGATTTGAAGCAGTTCCGAGAAAGTCTAAACATAATCGCCACTTCTCCCTCCTGGCACTTTCCATGTGGGAGATATAGCAGGATGTATATTGGTTTTGAGGACAACTCAATGGACAGTGTAGGGAGAAAAGTTCCTGGCTCCTTGAATGCCGTTCCTGGAGACACTGCGATCAATGTGGGAGATATGTCAAGATGTGTGTTGGTTTTGAGGACGGCTCTCTGGAGAGTCTTAGCAAAGAGGTCACAGGGATAATCAGAGCAATTCTCAGAGACACTGAGAACAAGCTCGACAATTCCCTCCTGGCACTTTCCCTGTAGGAGATACCGCAAGACGTTTCTGTAGATTGGGCACAGCGCTCTGCAGGGTGTTAGCAGAGACTTTCCCGGGACAGTGAAACCCTATGTCAGAGACACTGAGAAGAAGCCCCAATGTTCCCTCCAGGCACTTTCAGTGTGGGTGCCTTCTCCACGTGGTTCCTGGTTTCCCTGCAGCGCTGAAGAGAATGTTAGCAAAGAGGTAACCGGCACAGCGAAAACAGTACTCAAAGACAGGGAGAGCAAGCTCTCTCTTGGCACTTTGGATGTGGGACATACAGCGAGATGTTTGCTGCTTTTGCGTTTGGCTGTTGGGAGATTTACAGCACAAAGATATCTAGTTGATTTGAAGCAGTTCCGAGGAAGTCTAAACATAATCGCCACTTCTCCCTCCTGGCACTTTCCATGTGGGAGATATAGCAGGATGTATATTGGTTTTGAGGACAACTCAATGGACAGTGTAGGGAGAAAAGTTCCTGGCTCCTTGAATGCCGTTCCTGGAGACACTGCGATCAATGTGGGAGATATGTCAAGATGTGTGTTGGTTTTGAGGACGGCTCTCTGGAGAGTCTTAGCAAAGAGGTCACAGGGATAATCAGAGCAATTCTCAGAGACACTGAGAACAAGATGGACAGTTCCCTCCTGGCACTTTCCCTGTAGGAGATACCGCAAGACGTTTCTGTAGATTGGGCACAGCGCTCTGCAGGGTGTTAGCAGAGACTTTCCCGGGACAGTGAAACCCTATGTCAGAGACACTGAGAAGAAGCCCCAATGTTCCCTCCAGGCACTTTCAGTGTGGGTGCCTTCTCCACGTGGTTCCTGGTTTCCCTGCAGCGCTGAAGAGAATGTTAGCAAAGAGGTAACCGGCACAGCGAAAACAGTACTCAAAGACAGGGAGAGCAAGCTCTCTCTTGGCACTTTGGATGTGGGACATACAGCGAGATGTTTGCTGCTTTTGCGTTTGGCTGTTGGGAGATTTACAGCACAAAGATATCTAGTTGATTTGAAGCAGTTCCGAGAAAGTCTAAACATAATCGCCACTTCTCCCTCCTGGCACTTTCCATGTGGGAGATATAGCAGGATGTATATTGGTTTTGAGGACAACTCAATGGACAGTGTAGGGAGAAAAGTTCCTGGCTCCTTGAATGCCGTTCCTGGAGACACTGCGATCAATGTGGGAGATATGTCAAGATGTGTGTTTGTTTTGAGGACGGCTCTCTGGAGAGTCTTAGCAAAGAGGTCACAGGGATAATCAGAGCAATTCTCAGAGACACTGAGAACAAGATGGACAGTTACCTCCTGGCACTTTCCCTGTAGGAGATACCGCAAGACGTTTCTGTAGATTGGGCACAGCGCTCTGCAGGGTGTTAGCAGAGACTTTCCCGGGACAGTGAAACCCTATGTCAGAGACACTGAGAAGAAGCCCCAATGTTCCCTCCAGGCACTTTCAGTGTGGGTGCCTTCTCCACGTGGTTCCTGGTTTCCCTGCAGCGCTGAAGAGAATGTTAGCAAAGAGGTAACCGGCACAGCGAAAACAGTACTCAAAGAGAGGGAGAGCAAGCTCTCTCTTGGCACTTTGGATGTGGGACATACAGCGAGATGTTTGCTGCTTTTGCGTTTGGCTGTTGGGAGATTTACAGCACAAAGATATCTAGTTGATTTGAAGCAGTTCCGAGAAAGTCTAAACATAATCGCCACTTCTCCCTCCTGGCACTTTCCATGTGGGAGATATAGCAGGATGTATATTGGTTTTGAGGACAACTCAATGGACAGTGTAGGGAGAAAAGTTCCTGGCTCCTTGAATGCCGTTCCTGGAGACACTGCGATCAATGAGGGAGATATGTCAAGATGTGTGTTGGTTTTGAGGACGGCTCTCTGGAGAGTCTTAGCAAAGAGGTCACAGGGATAATCAGAGCAATTCTCAGAGACACTGAGAACAAGATGGACAGTTCCCTCCTGGCACTTTCCCTGTAGGAGATACCGCAAGACGTTTCTGTAGATTGGGCACAGCGCTCTGCAGGGTGTTAGCAGAGACTTTCCCGGGACAGTGAAACCCTATGTCAGAGACACTGAGAAGAAGCCCCAATGTTCCCTCCAGGCACTTTCAGTGTGGGTGCCTTCTCCACGTGGTTCCTGGTTTCCCTGCAGCGCTGAAGAGAATGTTAGCAAAGAGGTAACCGGCACAGCGAAAACAGTACTCAAAGACAGGGAGAGCAAGCTCTCTCTTGGCACTTTGGATGTGGGACATACAGCGAGATGTTTGCTGCTTTTGCGTTTGGCTGTTGGGAGATTTACAGCACAAAGATATCTAGTTGATTTGAAGCAGTTCCGAGAAAGTCTAAACATAATCGCCACTTCTCCCTCCTGGCACTTTCCATGTGGGAGATATAGCAGGATGTATATTGGTTTTGAGGACAACTCAATGGACAGTGTAGGGAGAAAAGTTCCTGGCTCCTTGAATGCCGTTCCTGGAGACACTGCGATCAATGTGGGAGATATGTCAAGATGTGTGTTGGTTTTGAGGACGGCTCTCTGGAGAGTCTTAGCAAAGAGGTCACAGGGATAATCAGAGCAATTCTCAGAGACACTGAGAACAAGCTCGACAATTCCCTCCTGGCACTTTCCCTGTAGGAGATACCGCAAGACGTTTCTGTAGATTGGGCACAGCGCTCTGCAGGGTGTTAGCAGAGACTTTCCCGGGACAGTGAAACCCTATGTCAGAGACACTGAGAAGAAGCCCCAATGTTCCCTCCAGGCACTTTCAGTGTGGGTGCCTTCTCCACGTGGTTCCTGGTTTCCCTGCAGCGCTGAAGAGAATGTTAGCAAAGAGGTAACCGGCACAGCGAAAACAGTACTCAAAGACAGGGAGAGCAAGCTCTCTCTTGGCACTTTGGATGTGGGACATACAGCGAGATGTTTGCTGCTTTTGCGTTTGGCTGTTGGGAGATTTACAGCACAAAGATATCTAGTTGATTTGAAGCAGTTCCGAGAAAGTCTAAACATAATCGCCACTTCTCCCTCCTGGCACTTTCCATGTGGGAGATATAGCAGGATGTATATTGGTTTTGAGGACAACTCAATGGACAGTGTAGGGAGAAAAGTTCCTGGCTCCTTGAATGCCGTTCCTGGAGACACTGCGATCAATGTGGGAGATATGTCAAGATGTGTGTTTGTTTTGAGGACGGCTCTCTGGAGAGTCTTAGCAAAGAGGTCACAGGGATAATCAGAGCAATTCTCAGAGACACTGAGAACAAGATGGACAGTTCCCTCCTGGCACTTTCCCTGTAGGAGATACCGCAAGACGTTTCTGTAGATTGGGCACAGCGCTCTGCAGGGTGTTAGCAGAGACTTTCCCGGGACAGTGAAACCCTATGTCAGAGACACTGAGAAGAAGCCCCAATGTTCCCTCCAGGCACTTTCAGTGTGGGTGCCTTCTCCACGTGGTTCCTGGTTTCCCTGCAGCGCTGAAGAGAATGTTAGCAAAGAGGTAACCGGCACAGCGAAAACAGTACTCAAAGACAGGGAGAGCAAGCTCTCTCTTGGCACTTTGGATGTGGGACATACAGCGAGATGTTTGCTGCTTTTGCGTTTGGCTGTTGGGAGATTTACAGCACAAAGATATCTAGTTGATTTGAAGCAGTTCCGAGAAAGTCTAAACATAATCGCCACTTCTCCCTCCTGGCACTTTCCATGTGGGAGATATAGCAGGATGTATATTGGTTTTGAGGACAACTCAATGGACAGTGTAGGGAGAAAAGTTCCTGGCTCCTTGAATGCCGTTCCTGGAGACACTGCGATCAATGAGGGAGATATGTCAAGATGTGTGTTTGTTTTGAGGACGGCTCTCTGGAGAGTCTTAGCAAAGAGGTCACAGGGATAATCAGAGCAATTCTCAGAGACACTGAGAACAAGATGGACAGTTCCCTCCTGGCACTTTCCCTGTAGGAGATACCGCAAGACGTTTCTGTAGATTGGGCACAGCGCTCTGCAGGGTGTTAGCAGAGACTTTCCCGGGACAGTGAAACCCTATGTCAGAGACACTGAGAAGAAGCCCCAATGTTCCCTCCAGGCACTTTCAGTGTGGGTGCCTTCTCCACGTGGTTCCTGGTTTCCCTGCAGCGCTGAAGAGAATGTTAGCAAAGAGGTAACCGGCACAGCGAAAACAGTACTCAAAGAGAGGGAGAGCAAGCTCTCTCTTGGCACTTTGGATGTGGGACATACAGCGAGATGTTTGCTGCTTTTGCGTTTGGCTGTTGGGAGATTTACAGCACAAAGATATCTAGTTGATTTGAAGCAGTTCCGAGAAAGTCTAAACATAATCGCCACTTCTCCCTCCTGGCACTTTCCATGTGGGAGATATAGCAGGATGTATATTGGTTTTGAGGACAACTCAATGGACAGTGTAGGGAGAAAAGTTCCTGGCTCCTTGAATGCCGTTCCTGGAGACACTGCGATCAATGAGGGAGATATGTCAAGATGTGTGTTGGTTTTGAGGACGGCTCTCTGGAGAGTCTTAGCAAAGAGGTCACAGGGATAATCAGAGCAATTCTCAGAGACACTGAGAACAAGATGGACAGTTCCCTCCTGGCACTTTCCCTGTAGGAGATACCGCAAGACGTTTCTGTAGATTGGGCACAGCGCTCTGCAGGGTGTTAGCAGAGACTTTCCCGGGACAGTGAAACCCTATGTCAGAGACACTGAGAAGAAGCCCCAATGTTCCCTCCAGGCACTTTCAGTGTGGGTGCCTTCTCCACGTGGTTCCTGGTTTCCCTGCAGCGCTGAAGAGAATGTTAGCAAAGAGGTAACCGTCACAGCGAAAACAGTACTCAAAGACAGGGAGAGCAAGCTCTCTCTTGGCACTTTGGATGTGGGACATACAGCGAGATGTTTGCTGCTTTTGCGTTTGGCTGTTGGGAGATTTACAGCACAAAGATATCTAGTTGATTTGAAGCAGTTCCGAGAAAGTCTAAACATAATCGCCACTTCTCCCTCCTGGCACTTTCCATGTGGGAGATATAGCAGGATGTATATTGGTTTTGAGGACAACTCAATGGACAGTGTAGGGAGAAAAGTTCCTGGCTCCTTGAATGCCGTTCCTGGAGACACTGCGATCAATGAGGGAGATATGTCAAGATGTGTGTTGGTTTTGAGGACGGCTCTCTGGAGAGTCTTAGCAAAGAGGTCACAGGGATAATCAGAGCAATTCTCAGAGACACTGAGAACAAGATGGACAGTTCCCTCCTGGCACTTTCCCTGTAGGAGATACCGCAAGACGTTTCTGTAGATTGGGCACAGCGCTCTGCAGGGTGTTAGCAGAGACTTTCCCGGGACAGTGAAACCCTATGTCAGAGACACTGAGAAGAAGCCCCAATGTTCCCTCCAGGCACTTTCAGTGTGGGTGCCTTCTCCACGTGGTTCCTGGTTTCCCTGCAGCGCTGAAGAGAATGTTAGCAAAGAGGTAACCGGCACAGCGAAAACAGTACTCGAAGACAGGGAGAGCAAGCTCTCTCTTGGCACTTTGGATGTGGGACATACAGCGAGATGTTTGCTGCTTTTGCGTTTGGCTGTTGGGAGATTTACAGCACAAAGATATCTAGTTGATTTGAAGCAGTTCCGAGAAAGTCTAAACATAATCGCCACTTCTCCCTCCTGGCACTTTCCATGTGGGAGATATAGCAGGATGTATATTGGTTTTGAGGACAACTCAATGGACAGTGTAGGGAGAAAAGTTCCTGGCTCCTTGAATGCCGTTCCTGGAGACACTGCGATCAATGAGGGAGATATGTCAAGATGTGTGTTGGTTTTGAGGACGGCTCTCTGGAGAGTCTTAGCAAAGAGGTCACAGGGATAATCAGAGCAATTCTCAGAGACACTGAGAACAAGATGGACAGTTCCCTCCTGGCACTTTCCCTGTAGGAGATACCGCAAGACGTTTCTGTAGATTGGGCACAGCGCTCTGCAGGGTGTTAGCAGAGACTTTCCCGGGACAGTGAAACCCTATGTCAGAGACACTGAGAAGAAGCCCCAATGTTCCCTCCAGGCACTTTCAGTGTGGGTGCCTTCTCCACGTGGTTCCTGGTTTCCCTGCAGCGCTGAAGAGAATGTTAGCAAAGAGGTAACCGGCACAGCGAAAACAGTACTCAAAGACAGGGAGAGCAAGCTCTCTCTTGGCACTTTGGATGTGGGACATACAGCGAGATGTTTGCTGCTTTTGCGTTTGGCTGTTGGGAGATTTACAGCACAAAGATATCTAGTTGATTTGAAGCAGTTCCGAGAAAGTCTAAACATAATCGCCACTTCTCCCTCCTGGCACTTTCCATGTGGGAGATATAGCAGGATGTATATTGGTTTTGAGGACAACTCAATGGACAGTGTAGGGAGAAAAGTTCCTGGCTCCTTGAATGCCGTTCCTGGAGACACTGCGATCAATGAGGGAGATATGTCAAGATGTGTGTTTGTTTTGAGGACGGCTCTCTGGAGAGTCTTAGCAAAGAGGTCACAGGGATAATCAGAGCAATTCTCAGAGACACTGAGAACAAGATGGACAGTTCCCTCCTGGCACTTTCCCTGTAGGAGATACCGCAAGACGTTTCTGTAGATTGGGCACAGCGCTCTGCAGGGTGTTAGCAGAGACTTTCCCGGGACAGTGAAACCCTATGTCAGAGACACTGAGAAGAAGCCCCAATGTTCCCTCCAGGCACTTTCAGTGTGGGTGCCTTCTCCACGTGGTTCCTGGTTTCCCTGCAGCGCTGAAGAGAATGTTAGCAAAGAGGTAACCGGCACAGCGAAAACAGTACTCAAAGAGAGGGAGAGCAAGCTCTCTCTTGGCACTTTGGATGTGGGACATACAGCGAGATGTTTGCTGCTTTTGCGTTTGGCTGTTGGGAGATTTACAGCACAAAGATATCTAGTTGATTTGAAGCAGTTCCGAGAAAGTCTAAACATAATCGCCACTTCTCCCTCCTGGCACTTTCCATGTGGGAGATATAGCAGGATGTATATTGGTTTTGAGGACAACTCAATGGACAGTGTAGGGAGAAAAGTTCCTGGCTCCTTGAATGCCGTTCCTGGAGACACTGCGATCAATGAGGGAGATATGTCAAGATGTGTGTTGGTTTTGAGGACGGCTCTCTGGAGAGTCTTAGCAAAGAGGTCACAGGGATAATCAGAGCAATTCTCAGAGACACTGAGAACAAGATGGACAGTTCCCTCCTGGCACTTTCCCTGTAGGAGATACCGCAAGACGTTTCTGTAGATTGGGCACAGCGCTCTGCAGGGTGTTAGCAGAGACTTTCCCGGGACAGTGAAACCCTATGTCAGAGACACTGAGAAGAAGCCCCAATGTTCCCTCCAGGCACTTTCAGTGTGGGTGCCTTCTCCACGTGGTTCCTGGTTTCCCTGCAGCGCTGAAGAGAATGTTAGCAAAGAGGTAACCGGCACAGCGAAAACAGTACTCAAAGACAGGGAGAGCAAGCTCTCTCTTGGCACTTTGGATGTGGGACATACAGCGAGATGTTTGCTGCTTTTGCGTTTGGCTGTTGGGAGATTTACAGCACAAAGATATCTAGTTGATTTGAAGCAGTTCCGAGAAAGTCTAAACATAATCGCCACTTCTCCCTCCTGGCACTTTCCATGTGGGAGATATAGCAGGATGTATATTGGTTTTGAGGACAACTCAATGGACAGTGTAGGGAGAAAAGTTCCTGGCTCCTTGAATGCCGTTCCTGGAGACACTGCGATCAATGAGGGAGATATGTCAAGATGTGTGTTGGTTTTGAGGACGGCTCTCTGGAGAGTCTTAGCAAAGAGGTCACAGGGATAATCAGAGCAATTCTCAGAGACACTGAGAACAAGATGGACAGTTCCCTCCTGGCACTTTCCCTGTAGGAGATACCGCAAGACGTTTCTGTAGATTGGGCACAGCGCTCTGCAGGGTGTTAGCAGAGACTTTCCCGGGACAGTGAAACCCTATGTCAGAGACACTGAGAAGAAGCCCCAATGTTCCCTCCAGGCACTTTCAGTGTGGGTGCCTTCTCCACGTGGTTCCTGGTTTCCCTGCAGCGCTGAAGAGAATGTTAGCAAAGAGGTAACCGGCACAGCGAAAACAGTACTCAAAGACAGGGAGAGCAAGCTCTCTCTTGGCACTTTGGATGTGGGACATACAGCGAGATGTTTGCTGCTTTTGCGTTTGGCTGTTGGGAGATTTACAGCACAAAGATATCTAGTTGATTTGAAGCAGTTCCGAGAAAGTCTAAACATAATCGCCACTTCTCCCTCCTGGCACTTTCCATGTGGGAGATATAGCAGGATGTATATTGGTTTTGAGGACAACTCAATGGACAGTGTAGGGAGAAAAGTTCCTGGCTCCTTGAATGCCGTTCCTGGAGACACTGCGATCAATGAGGGAGATATGTCAAGATGTGTGTTGGTTTTGAGGACGGCTCTCTGGAGAGTCTTAGCAAAGAGGTCACAGGGATAATCAGAGCAATTCTCAGAGACACTGAGAACAAGATGGACAGTTCCCTCCTGGCACTTTCCCTGTAGGAGATACCGCAAGACGTTTCTGTAGATTGGGCACAGCGCTCTGCAGGGTGTTAGCAGAGACTTTCCCGGGACAGTGAAACCCTATGTCAGAGACACTGAGAAGAAGCCCCAATGTTCCCTCCAGGCACTTTCAGTGTGGGTGCCTTCTCCACGTGGTTCCTGGTTTCCCTGCAGCGCTGAAGAGAATGTTAGCAAAGAGGTAACCGGGACAGCGAAAACAGTACTCAAAGAGAGGGAGAGCAAGCTCTCTCTTGGCACTTTGGATGTGGGACATACAGCGAGATGTTTGCTGCTTTTGCGTTTGGCTGTTGGGAGATTTACAGCACAAAGATATCTAGTTGATTTGAAGCAGTTCCGAGAAAGTCTAAACATAATCGCCACTTCTCCCTCCTGGCACTTTCCATGTGGGAGATATAGCAGGATGTATATTGGTTTTGAGGACAACTCAATGGACAGTGTAGGGAGAAAAGTTCCTGGCTCCTTGAATGCCGTTCCTGGAGACACTGCGATCAATGAGGGAGATATGTCAAGATGTGTGTTGGTTTTGAGGACGGCTCTCTGGAGAGTCTTAGCAAAGAGGTCACAGGGATAATCAGAGCAATTCTCAGAGACACTGAGAACAAGATGGACAGTTCCCTCCTGGCACTTTCCCTGTAGGAGATACCGCAAGACGTTTCTGTAGATTGGGCACAGCGCTCTGCAGGGTGTTAGCAGAGACTTTCCCGGGACAGTGAAACCCTATGTCAGAGACACTGAGAAGAAGCCCCAATGTTCCCTCCAGGCACTTTCAGTGTGGGTGCCTTCTCCACGTGGTTCCTGGTTTCCCTGCAGCGCTGAAGAGAATGTTAGCAAAGAGGTAACCGGCACAGCGAAAACAGTACTCAAAGACAGGGAGAGCAAGCTCTCTCTTGGCACTTTGGATGTGGGACATACAGCGAGATGTTTGCTGCTTTTGCGTTTGGCTGTTGGGAGATTTACAGCACAAAGATATCTAGTTGATTTGAAGCAGTTCCGAGAAAGTCTAAACATAATCGCCACTTCTCCCTCCTGGCACTTTCCATGTGGGAGATATAGCAGGATGTATATTGGTTTTGAGGACAACTCAATGGACAGTGTAGGGAGAAAAGTTCCTGGCTCCTTGAATGCCGTTCCTGGAGACACTGCGATCAATGTGGGAGATATGTCAAGATGTGTGTTGGTTTTGAGGACGGCTCTCTGGAGAGTCTTAGCAAAGAGGTCACAGGGATAATCAGAGCAATTCTCAGAGACACTGAGAACAAGATGGACAGTTCCCTCCTGGCACTTTCCCTGTAGGAGATACCGCAAGACGTTTCTGTAGATTGGGCACAGCGCTCTGCAGGGTGTTAGCAGAGACTTTCCCGGGACAGTGAAACCCTATGTCAGAGACACTGAGAAGAAGCCCCAATGTTCCCTCCAGGCACTTTCAGTGTGTGTGCCTTCTCCACGTGGTTCCTGGTTTCCCTGCAGCGCTGAAGAGAATGTTAGCAAAGAGGTAACCGGCACAGCGAAAACAGTACTCAAAGAGAGGGAGAGCAAGCTCTCTCTTGGCACTTTGGATGTGGGACATACAGCGAGATGTTTGCTGCTTTTGCGTTTGGCTGTTGGGAGATTTACAGCACAAAGATATCTAGTTGATTTGAAGCAGTTCCGAGAAAGTCTAAACATAATCGCCACTTCTCCCTCCTGGCACTTTCCATGTGGGAGATATAGCAGGATGTATATTGGTTTTGAGGACAACTCAATGGACAGTGTAGGGAGAAAAGTTCCTGGCTCCTTGAATGCCGTTCCTGGAGACACTGCGATCAATGTGGGAGATATGTCAAGATGTGTGTTGGTTTTGAGGACGGCTCTCTGGAGAGTCTTAGCAAAGAGGTCACAGGGATAATCAGAGCAATTCTCAGAGACACTGAGAACAAGCTCGACAATTCCCTCCTGGCACTTTCCCTGTAGGAGATACCGCAAGACGTTTCTGTAGATTGGGCACAGCGCTCTGCAGGGTGTTAGCAGAGACTTTCCCGGGACAGTGAAACCCTATGTCAGAGACACTGAGAAGAAGCCCCAATGTTCCCTCCAGGCACTTTCAGTGTGGGTGCCTTCTCCACGTGGTTCCTGGTTTCCCTGCAGCGCTGAAGAGAATGTTAGCAAAGAGGTAACCGGCACAGCGAAAACAGTACTCAAAGAGAGGGAGAGCAAGCTCTCTCTTGGCACTTTGGATGTGGGACATACAGCGAGATGTTTGCTGCTTTTGCGTTTGGCTGTTGGGAGATTTACAGCACAAAGATATCTAGTTGATTTGAAGCAGTTCCGAGAAAGTCTAAACATAATCGCCACTTCTCCCTCCTGGCACTTTCCATGTGGGAGATATAGCAGGATGTATATTGGTTTTGAGGACAACTCAATGGACAGTGTAGGGAGAAAAGTTCCTGGCTCCTTGAATGCCGTTCCTGGAGACACTGCGATCAATGAGGGAGATATGTCAAGATGTGTGTTGGTTTTGAGGACGGCTCTCTGGAGAGTCTTAGCAAAGAGGTCACAGGGATAATCAGAGCAATTCTCAGAGACACTGAGAACAAGATGGAGAGTTCCCTCCTGGCACTTTCCCTGTAGGAGATACCGCAAGACGTTTCTGTAGATTGGGCACAGCGCTCTGCAGGGTGTTAGCAGAGACTTTCCCGGGACAGTGAAACCCTATGTCAGAGACACTGAGAAGAAGCCCCAATGTTCCCTCCAGGCACTTTCAGTGTGGGTGCCTTCTCCACGTGGTTCCTGGTTTCCCTGCAGCGCTGAAGAGAATGTTAGCAAAGAGGTAACCGGCACAGCGAAAACAGTACTCAAAGACAGGGAGAGCAAGCTCTCTCTTGGCACTTTGGATGTGGGACATACAGCGAGATGTTTGCTGCTTTTGCGTTTGGCTGTTGGGAGATTTACAGCACAAAGATATCTAGTTGATTTGAAGCAGTTCCGAGAAAGTCTAAACATAATCGCCACTTCTCCCTCCTGGCACTTTCCATGTGGGAGATATAGCAGGATGTATATTGGTTTTGAGGACAACTCAATGGACAGTGTAGGGAGAAAAGTTCCTGGCTCCTTGAATGCCGTTCCTGGAGACACTGCGATCAATGTGGGAGATATGTCAAGATGTGTGTTGGTTTTGAGGACGGCTCTCTGGAGAGTCTTAGCAAAGAGGTCACAGGGATAATCAGAGCAATTCTCAGAGACACTGAGAACAAGCTCGACAATTCCCTCCTGGCACTTTCCCTGTAGGAGATACCGCAAGACGTTTCTGTAGATTGGGCACAGCGCTCTGCAGGGTGTTAGCAGAGACTTTCCCGGGACAGTGAAACCCTATGTCAGAGACACTGAGAAGAAGCCCCAATGTTCCCTCCAGGCACTTTCAGTGTGGGTGCCTTCTCCACGTGGTTCCTGGTTTCCCTGCAGCGCTGAAGAGAATGTTAGCAAAGAGGTAACCGGCACAGCGAAAACAGTACTCAAAGACAGGGAGAGCAAGCTCTCTCTTGGCACTTTGGATGTGGGACATACAGCGAGATGTTTGCTGCTTTTGCGTTTGGCTGTTGGGAGATTTACAGCACAAAGATATCTAGTTGATTTGAAGCAGTTCCGAGAAAGTCTAAACATAATCGCCACTTCTCCCTCCTGGCACTTTCCATGTGGGAGATATAGCAGGATGTATATTGGTTTTGAGGACAACTCAATGGACAGTGTAGGGAGAAAAGTTCCTGGCTCCTTGAATGCCGTTCCTGGAGACACTGCGATCAATGTGGGAGATATGTCAAGATGTGTGTTTGTTTTGAGGACGGCTCTCTGGAGAGTCTTAGCAAAGAGGTCACAGGGATAATCAGAGCAATTCTCAGAGACACTGAGAACAAGATGGACAGTTCCCTCCTGGCACTTTCCCTGTAGGAGATACCGCAAGACGTTTCTGTAGATTGGGCACAGCGCTCTGCAGGGTGTTAGCAGAGACTTTCCCGGGACAGTGAAACCCTATGTCAGAGACACTGAGAAGAAGCCCCAATGTTCCCTCCAGGCACTTTCAGTGTGGGTGCCTTCTCCACGTGGTTCCTGGTTTCCCTGCAGCGCTGAAGAGAATGTTAGCAAAGAGGTAACCGGCACAGCGAAAACAGTACTCAAAGACAGGGAGAGCAAGCTCTCTCTTGGCACTTTGGATGTGGGACATACAGCGAGATGTTTGCTGCTTTTGCGTTTGGCTGTTGGGAGATTTACAGCACAAAGATATCTAGTTGATTTGAAGCAGTTCCGAGAAAGTCTAAACATAATCGCCACTTCTCCCTCCTGGCACTTTCCATGTGGGAGATATAGCAGGATGTATATTGGTTTTGAGGACAACTCAATGGACAGTGTAGGGAGAAAAGTTCCTGGCTCCTTGAATGCCGTTCCTGGAGAGACTGCGATCAATGTGGGAGATATGTCAAGATGTGTGTTTGTTTTGAGGACGGCTCTCTGGAGAGTCTTAGCAAAGAGGTCACAGGGATAATCAGAGCAATTCTCAGAGACACTGAGAACAAGATGGACAGTTCCCTCCTGGCACTTTCCCTGTAGGAGATACCGCAAGACGTTTCTGTAGATTGGGCACAGCGCTCTCCAGGGTGTTAGCAGAGACTTTCCCGGGACAGTGAAACCCTATGTCAGAGACACTGAGAAGAAGCCCCAATGTTCCCTCCAGGCACTTTCAGTGTGGGTGCCTTCTCCACGTGGTTCCTGGTTTCCCTGCAGCGCTGAAGAGAATGTTAGCAAAGAGGTAACCGGCACAGCGAAAACAGTACTCAAAGACAGGGAGAGCAAGCTCTCTCTTGGCACTTTGGATGTGGGACATACAGCGAGATGTTTGCTGCTTTTGCGTTTGGCTGTTGGGAGATTTACAGCACAAAGATATCTAGTTGATTTGAAGCAGTTCCGAGAAAGTCTAAACATAATCGCCACTTCTCCCTCCTGGCACTTTCCATGTGGGAGATATAGCAGGATGTATATTGGTTTTGAGGACAACTCAATGGACAGTGTAGGGAGAAAAGTTCCTGGCTCCTTGAATGCCGTTCCTGGAGACACTGCGATCAATGTGGGAGATATGTCAAGATGTGTGTTGGTTTTGAGGACGGCTCTCTGGAGAGTCTTAGCAAAGAGGTCACAGGGATAATCAGAGCAATTCTCAGAGACACTGAGAACAAGCTCGACAATTCCCTCCTGGCACTTTCCCTGTAGGAGATACCGCAAGACGTTTCTGTAGATTGGGCACAGCGCTCTGCAGGGTGTTAGCAGAGACTTTCCCGGGACAGTGAAACCCTATGTCAGAGACACTGAGAAGAAGCCCCAATGTTCCCTCCAGGCACTTTCAGTGTGGGTGCCTTCTCCACGTGGTTCCTGGTTTCCCTGCAGCGCTGAAGAGAATGTTAGCAAAGAGGTAACCGGCACAGCGAAAACAGTACTCAAAGACAGGGAGAGCAAGCTCTCTCTTGGCACTTTGGATGTGGGACATACAGCGAGATGTTTGCTGCTTTTGCGTTTGGCTGTTGGGAGATTTACAGCACAAAGATATCTAGTTGATTTGAAGCAGTTCCGAGGAATTCTAAACATAATCGCCACTTCTCCCTCCTGGCACTTTCCATGTGGGAGATATAGCAGGATGTATATTGGTTTTGAGGACAACTCAATGGACAGTGTAGGGAGAAAAGTTCCTGGCTCCTTGAATGCCGTTCCTGGAGACACTGCGATCAATGAGGGAGATATGTCAAGATGTGTGTTGGTTTTGAGGACGGCTCTCTGGAGAGTCTTAGCAAAGAGGTCACAGGGATAATCAGAGCAATTCTCAGAGACACTGAGAACAAGATGGACAGTTCCCTCCTGGCACTTTCCCTGTAGGAGATACCGCAAGACGTTTCTGTAGATTGGGCACAGCGCTCTGCAGGGTGTTAGCAGAGACTTTCCCGGGACAGTGAAACCCTATGTCAGAGACACTGAGAAGAAGCCCCAATGTTCCCTCCAGGCACTTTCAGTGTGGGTGCCTTCTCCACGTGGTTCCTGGTTTCCCTGCAGCGCTGAAGAGAATGTTAGCAAAGAGGTAACCGGCACAGCGAAAACAGTACTCAAAGACAGGGAGAGCAAGCTCTCTCTTGGCACTTTGGATGTGGGACATACAGCGAGATGTTTGCTGCTTTTGCGTTTGGCTGTTGGGAGATTTACAGCACAAAGATATCTAGTTGATTTGAAGCAGTTCCGAGAAAGTCTAAACATAATCGCCACTTCTCCCTCCTGGCACTTTCCATGTGGGAGATATAGCAGGATGTATATTGGTTTTGAGGACAACTCAATGGACAGTGTAGGGAGAAAAGTTCCTGGCTCCTTGAATGCCGTTCCTGGAGACACTGCGATCAATGTGGGAGATATGTCAAGATGTGTGTTTGTTTTGAGGACGGCTCTCTGGAGAGTCTTAGCAAAGAGGTCACAGGGATAATCAGAGCAATTCTCAGAGACACTGAGAACAAGATGGACAGTTCCCTCCTGGCACTTTCCCTGTAGGAGATACCGCAAGACGTTTCTGTAGATTGGGCACAGCGCTCTGCAGGGTGTTAGCAGAGACTTTCCCGGGACAGTGAAACCCTATGTCAGAGACACTGAGAAGAAGCCCCAATGTTCCCTCCAGGCACTTTCAGTGTGGGTGCCTTCTCCACGTGGTTCCTGGTTTCCCTGCAGCGCTGAAGAGAATGTTAGCAAAGAGGTAACCGGCACAGCGAAAACAGTACTCAAAGACAGGGAGAGCAAGCTCTCTCTTGGCACTTTGGATGTGGGACATACAGCGAGATGTTTGCTGCTTTTGCGTTTGGCTGTTGGGAGATTTACAGCACAAAGATATCTAGTTGATTTGAAGCAGTTCCGAGAAAGTCTAAACATAATCGCCACTTCTCCCTCCTGGCACTTTCCATGTGGGAGATATAGCAGGATGTATATTGGTTTTGAGGACAACTCAATGGACAGTGTAGGGAGAAAAGTTCCTGGCTCCTTGAATGCCGTTCCTGGAGACACTGCGATCAATGAGGGAGATATGTCAAGATGTGTGTTGGTTTTGAGGACGGCTCTCTGGAGAGTCTTAGCAAAGAGGTCACAGGGATAATCAGAGCAATTCTCAGAGACACTGAGAACAAGATGGACAGTTCCCTCCTGGCACTTTCCCTGTAGGAGATACCGCAAGACGTTTCTGTAGATTGGGCACAGCGCTCTGCAGGGTGTTAGCAGAGACTTTCCCGGGACAGTGAAACCCTATGTCAGAGACACTGAGAAGAAGCCCCAATGTTCCCTCCAGGCACTTTCAGTGTGGGTGCCTTCTCCACGTGGTTCCTGGTTTCCCTGCAGCGCTGAAGAGAATGTTAGCAAAGAGGTAACCGGCACAGCGAAAACAGTACTCAAAGAGAGGGAGAGCAAGCTCTCTCTTGGCACTTTGGATGTGGGACATACAGCGAGATGTTTGCTGCTTTTGCGTTTGGCTGTTGGGAGATTTACAGCACAAAGATATCTAGTTGAGCACAAAGATATCTAGTTGATTTGAAGCAGTTCCGAGAAAGTCTAAACATAATCGCCACTTCTCCCTCCTGGCACTTTCCATGTGGGAGATATAGCAGGATGTATATTGGTTTTGAGGACAACTCAATGGACAGTGTAGGGAGAAAAGTTCCTGGCTCCTTGAATGCCGTTCCTGGAGACACTGCGATCAATGAGGGAGATATGTCAAGATGTGTGTTGGTTTTGAGGACGGCTCTCTGGAGAGTCTTAGCAAAGAGGTCACAGGGATAATCAGAGCAATTCTCAGAGACACTGAGAACAAGATGGACAGTTCCCTCCTGGCACTTTCCCTGTAGGAGATACCGCAAGACGTTTCTGTAGATTGGGCACAGCGCTCTGCAGGGTGTTAGCAGAGACTTTCCCGGGACAGTGAAACCCTATGTCAGAGACACTGAGAAGAAGCCCCAATGTTCCCTCCAGGCACTTTCAGTGTGGGTGCCTTCTCCACGTGGTTCCTGGTTTCCCTGCAGCGCTGAAGAGAATGTTAGCAAAGAGGTAACCGGCACAGCGAAAACAGTACTCAAAGACAGGGAGAGCAAGCTCTCTCTTGGCACTTTGGATGTGGGACATACAGCGAGATGTTTGCTGCTTTTGCGTTTGGCTGTTGGGAGATTTACAGCACAAAGATATCTAGTTGATTTGAAGCAGTTCCGAGAAAGTCTAAACATAATCGCCACTTCTCCCTCCTGGCACTTTCCATGTGGGAGATATAGCAGGATGTATATTGGTTTTGAGGACAACTCAATGGACAGTGTAGGGAGAAAAGTTCCTGGCTCCTTGAATGCCGTTCCTGGAGACACTGCGATCAATGTGGGAGATATGTCAAGATGTGTGTTGGTTTTGAGGACGGCTCTCTGGAGAGTCTTAGCAAAGAGGTCACAGGGATAATCAGAGCAATTCTCAGAGACACTGAGAACAAGCTCGACAATTCCCTCCTGGCACTTTCCCTGTAGGAGATACCGCAAGACGTTTCTGTAGATTGGGCACAGCGCTCTGCAGGGTGTTAGCAGAGACTTTCCCGGGACAGTGAAACCCTATGTCAGAGACACTGAGAAGAAGCCCCAATGTTCCCTCCAGGCACTTTCAGTGTGGGTGCCTTCTCCACGTGGTTCCTGGTTTCCCTGCAGCGCTGAAGAGAATGTTAGCAAAGAGGTAACCGGCACAGCGAAAACAGTACTCAAAGACAGGGAGAGCAAGCTCTCTCTTGGCACTTTGGATGTGGGACATACAGCGAGATGTTTGCTGCTTTTGCGTTTGGCTGTTGGGAGATTTACAGCACAAAGATATCTAGTTGATTTGAAGCAGTTCCGAGAAAGTCTAAACATAATCGCCACTTCTCCCTCCTGGCACTTTCCATGTGGGAGATATAGCAGGATGTATATTGGTTTTGAGGACAACTCAATGGACAGTGTAGGGAGAAAAGTTCCTGGCTCCTTGAATGCCGTTCCTGGAGACACTGCGATCAATGAGGGAGATATGTCAAGATGTGTGTTGGTTTTGAGGACGGCTCTCTGGAGAGTCTTAGCAAAGAGGTCACAGGGATAATCAGAGCAATTCTCAGAGACACTGAGAACAAGATGGACAGTTCCCTCCTGGCACTTTCCCTGTAGGAGATACCGCAAGACGTTTCTGTAGATTGGGCACAGCGCTCTGCAGGGTGTTAGCAGAGACTTTCCCGGGACAGTGAAACCCTATGTCAGAGACACTGAGAAGAAGCCCCAATGTTCCCTCCAGGCACTTTCAGTGTGGGTGCCTTCTCCACGTGGTTCCTGGTTTCCCTGCAGCGCTGAAGAGAATGTTAGCAAAGAGGTAACCGGCACAGCGAAAACAGTACTCAAAGAGAGGGAGAGCAAGCTCTCTCTTGGCACTTTGGATGTGGGACATACAGCGAGATGTTTGCTGCTTTTGCGTTTGGCTGTTGGGAGATTTACAGCACAAAGATATCTAGTTGATTTGAAGCAGTTCCGAGAAAGTCTAAACATAATCGCCACTTCTCCCTCCTGGCACTTTCCATGTGGGAGATATAGCAGGATGTATATTGGTTTTGAGGACAACTCAATGGACAGTGTAGGGAGAAAAGTTCCTGGCTCCTTGAATGCCGTTCCTGGAGACACTGCGATCAATGTGGGAGATATGTCAAGATGTGTGTTGGTTTTGAGGACGGCTCTCTGGAGAGTCTTAGCAAAGAGGTCACAGGGATAATCAGAGCAATTCTCAGAGACACTGAGAACAAGCTCGACAATTCCCTCCTGGCACTTTCCCTGTAGGAGATACCGCAAGACGTTTCTGTAGATTGGGCACAGCGCTCTGCAGGGTGTTAGCAGAGACTTTCCCGGGACAGTGAAACCCTATGTCAGAGACACTGAGAAGAAGCCCCAATGTTCCCTCCAGGCACTTTCAGTGTGGGTGCCTTCTCCACGTGGTTCCTGGTTTCCCTGCAGCGCTGAAGAGAATGTTAGCAAAGAGGTAACCGGGACAGTGAAAACAGTACTCAAAGAGAGGGAGAGCAAGCTCTCTCTTGGCACTTTGGATGTGGGACATACAGCGAGATGTTTGCTGCTTTTGCGTTTGGCTGTTGGGAGATTTACAGCACAAAGATATCTAGTTGATTTGAAGCAGTTCCGAGAAAGTCTAAACATAATCGCCACTTCTCCCTCCTGGCACTTTCCATGTGGGAGATATAGCAGGATGTATATTGGTTTTGAGGACAACTCAATGGACAGTGTAGGGAGAAAAGTTCCTGGCTCCTTGAATGCCGTTCCTGGAGACACTGCGATCAATGAGGGAGATATGTCAAGATGTGTGTTGGTTTTGAGGACGGCTCTCTGGAGAGTCTTAGCAAAGAGGTCACAGGGATAATCAGAGCAATTCTCAGAGACACTGAGAACAAGATGGACAGTTCCCTCCTGGCACTTTCCCTGTAGGAGATACCGCAAGACGTTTCTGTAGATTGGGCACAGCGCTCTGCAGGGTGTTAGCAGAGACTTTCCCGGGACAGTGAAACCCTATGTCAGAGACACTGAGAAGAAGCCCCAATGTTCCCTCCAGGCACTTTCAGTGTGGGTGCCTTCTCCACGTGGTTCCTGGTTTCCCTGCAGCGCTGAAGAGAATGTTAGCAAAGAGGTAACCGGCACAGCGAAAACAGTACTCAAAGACAGGGAGAGCAAGCTCTCTCTTGGCACTTTGGATGTGGGACATACAGCGAGATGTTTGCTGCTTTTGCGTTTGGCTGTTGGGAGATTTACAGCACAAAGATATCTAGTTGATTTGAAGCAGTTCCGAGAAAGTCTAAACATAATCGCCACTTCTCCCTCCTGGCACTTTCCATGTGGGAGATATAGCAGGATGTATATTGGTTTTGAGGACAACTCAATGGACAGTGTAGGGAGAAAAGTTCCTGGCTCCTTGAATGCCGTTCCTGGAGACACTGCGATCAATGAGGGAGATATGTCAAGATGTGTGTTGGTTTTGAGGACGGCTCTCTGGAGAGTCTTAGCAAAGAGGTCACAGGGATAATCAGAGCAATTCTCAGAGACACTGAGAACAAGATGGACAGTTCCCTCCTGGCACTTTCCCTGTAGGAGATACCGCAAGACGTTTCTGTAGATTGGGCACAGCGCTCTGCAGGGTGTTAGCAGAGACTTTCCCGGGACAGTGAAACCCTATGTCAGAGACACTGAGAAGAAGCCCCAATGATCCCTCCAGGCACTTTCAGTGTGGGTGCCTTCTCCACGTGGTTCCTGGTTTCCCTGCAGCGCTGAAGAGAATGTTAGCAAAGAGGTAACCGGCACAGCGAAAACAGTACTCAAAGACAGGGAGAGCAAGCTCTCTCTTGGCACTTTGGATGTGGGACATACAGCGAGATGTTTGCTGCTTTTGCGTTTGGCTGTTGGGAGATTTACAGCACAAAGATATCTAGTTGATTTGAAGCAGTTCCGAGAAAGTCTAAACATAATCGCCACTTCTCCCTCCTGGCACTTTCCATGTGGGAGATATAGCAGGATGTATATTGGTTTTGAGGACAACTCAATGGACAGTGTAGGGAGAAAAGTTCCTGGCTCCTTGAATGCCGTTCCTGGAGACACTGCGATCAATGTGGGAGATATGTCAAGATGTGTGTTGGTTTTGAGGACGGCTCTCTGGAGAGTCTTAGCAAAGAGGTCACAGGGATAATCAGAGCAATTCTCAGAGACACTGAGAACAAGATGGACAGTTCCCTCCTGGCACTTTCCCTGTAGGAGATACCGCAAGACGTTTCTGTAGATTGGGCACAGCGCTCTGCAGGGTGTTAGCAGAGACTTTCCCGGGACAGTGAAACCCTATGTCAGAGACACTGAGAAGAAGCCCCAATGTTCCCTCCAGGCACTTTCAGTGTGGGTGCCTTCTCCACGTGGTTCCTGGTTTCCCTGCAGCGCTGAAGAGAATGTTAGCAAAGAGGTAACCGGCACAGCGAAAACAGTACTCAAAGACAGGGAGAGCAAGCTCTCTCTTGGCACTTTGGATGTGGGACATACAGCGAGATGTTTGCTGCTTTTGCGTTTGGCTGTTGGGAGATTTACAGCACAAAGATATCTAGTTGATTTGAAGCAGTTCCGAGAAAGTCTAAACATAATCGCCACTTCTCCCTCCTGGCACTTTCCATGTGGGAGATATAGCAGGATGTATATTGGTTTTGAGGACAACTCAATGGACAGTGTAGGGAGAAAAGTTCCTGGCTCCTTGAATGCCGTTCCTGGAGACACTGCGATCAATGTGGGAGATATGTCAAGATGTGTGTTGGTTTTGAGGACGGCTCTCTGGAGAGTCTTAGCAAAGAGGTCACAGGGATAATCAGAGCAATTCTCAGAGACACTGAGAACAAGATGGACAGTTCCCTCCTGGCACTTTCCCTGTAGGAGATACCGCAAGACGTTTCTGTAGATTGGGCACAGCGCTCTGCAGGGTGTTAGCAGAGACTTTCCCGGGACAGTGAAACCCTATGTCAGAGACACTGAGAAGAAGCCCCAATGTTCCCTCCAGGCACTTTCAGTGTGGGTGCCTTCTCCACGTGGTTCCTGGTTTCCCTGCAGCGCTGAAGAGAATGTTAGCAAAGAGGTAACCGGCACAGCGAAAACAGTACTCAAAGAGAGGGAGAGCAAGCTCTCTCTTGGCACTTTGGATGTGGGACATACAGCGAGATGTTTGCTGCTTTTGCGTTTGGCTGTTGGGAGATTTACAGCACAAAGATATCTAGTTGATTTGAAGCAGTTCCGAGAAAGTCTAAACATAATCGCCACTTCTCCCTCCTGGCACTTTCCATGTGGGAGATATAGCAGGATGTATATTGGTTTTGAGGACAACTCAATGGACAGTGTAGGGAGAAAAGTTCCTGGCTCCTTGAATGCCGTTCCTGGAGACACTGCGATCAATGTGGGAGATATGTCAAGATGTGTGTTTGTTTTGAGGACGGCTCTCTGGAGAGTCTTAGCAAAGAGGTCACAGGGATAATCAGAGCAATTCTCAGAGACACTGAGAACAAGATGGACAGTTCCCTCCTGGCACTTTCCCTGTAGGAGATACCGCAAGACGTTTCTGTAGATTGGGCACAGCGCTCTGCAGGGTGTTAGCAGAGACTTTCCCGGGACAGTGAAACCCTATGTCAGAGACACTGAGAAGAAGCCCCAATGTTCCCTCCAGGCACTTTCAGTGTGGGTGCCTTCTCCACGTGGTTCCTGGTTTCCCTGCAGCGCTGAAGAGAATGTTAGCAAAGAGGTAACCGGCACAGCGAAAACAGTACTCAAAGACAGGGAGAGCAAGCTCTCTCTTGGCACTTTGGATGTGGGACATACAGCGAGATGTTTGCTGCTTTTGCGTTTGGCTGTTGGGAGATTTACAGCACAAAGATATCTAGTTGATTTGAAGCAGTTCCGAGAAAGTCTAAACATAATCGCCACTTCTCCCTCCTGGCACTTTCCATGTGGGAGATATAGCAGGATGTATATTGGTTTTGAGGACAACTCAATGGACAGTGTAGGGAGAAAAGTTCCTGGCTCCTTGAATGCCGTTCCTGGAGACACTGCGATCAATGTGGGAGATATGTCAAGATGTGTGTTTGTTTTGAGGACGGCTCTCTGGAGAGTCTTAGCAAAGAGGTCACAGGGATAATCAGAGCAATTCTCAGAGACACTGAGAACAAGATGGACAGTTCCCTCCTGGCACTTTCCCTGTAGGAGATACCGCAAGACGTTTCTGTAGATTGGGCACAGCGCTCTGCAGGGTGTTAGCAGAGACTTTCCCGGGACAGTGAAACCCTATGTCAGAGACACTGAGAAGAAGCCCCAATGTTCCCTCCAGGCACTTTCAGTGTGGGTGCCTTCTCCACGTGGTTCCTGGTTTCCCTGCAGCGCTGAAGAGAATGTTAGCAAAGAGGTAACCGGCACAGCGAAAACAGTACTCAAAGACAGGGAGAGCAAGCTCTCTCTTGGCACTTTGGATGTGGGACATACAGCGAGATGTTTGCTGCTTTTGCGTTTGGCTGTTGGGAGATTTACAGCACAAAGATATCTAGTTGATTTGAAGCAGTTCCGAGAAAGTCTAAACATAATCGCCACTTCTCCCTCCTGGCACTTTCCATGTGGGAGATATAGCAGGATGTATATTGGTTTTGAGGACAACTCAATGGACAGTGTAGGGAGAAAAGTTCCTGGCTCCTTGAATGCCGTTCCTGGAGACACTGCGATCAATGTGGGAGATATGTCAAGATGTGTGTTGGTTTTGAGGACGGCTCTCTGGAGAGTCTTAGCAAAGAGGTCACAGGGATAATCAGAGCAATTCTCAGAGACACTGAGAACAAGATGGACAGTTCCCTCCTGGCACTTTCCCTGTAGGAGATACCGCAAGACGTTTCTGTAGATTGGGCACAGCGCTCTGCAGGGTGTTAGCAGAGACTTTCCCGGGACAGTGAAACCCTATGTCAGAGACACTGAGAAGAAGCCCCAATGTTCCCTCCAGGCACTTTCAGTGTGGGTGCCTTCTCCACGTGGTTCCTGGTTTCCCTGCAGCGCTGAAGAGAATGTTAGCAAAGAGGTAACCGGCACAGCGAAAACAGTACTCAAAGACAGGGAGAGCAAGCTCTCTCTTGGCACTTTGGATGTGGGACATACAGCGAGATGTTTGCTGCTTTTGCGTTTGGCTGTTGGGAGATTTACAGCACAAAGATATCTAGTTGATTTGAAGCAGTTCCGAGAAAGTCTAAACATAATCGCCACTTCTCCCTCCTGGCACTTTCCATGTGGGAGATATAGCAGGATGTATATTGGTTTTGAGGACAACTCAATGGACAGTGTAGGGAGAAAAGTTCCTGGCTCCTTGAATGCCGTTCCTGGAGACACTGCGATCAATGTGGGAGATATGTCAAGATGTGTGTTGGTTTTGAGGACGGCTCTCTGGAGAGTCTTAGCAAAGAGGTCACAGGGATAATCAGAGCAATTCTCAGAGACACTGAGAACAAGATGGACAGTTCCCTCCTGGCACTTTCCCTGTAGGAGATACCGCAAGACGTTTCTGTAGATTGGGCACAGCGCTCTGCAGGGTGTTAGCAGAGACTTTCCCGGGACAGTGAAACCCTATGTCAGAGACACTGAGAAGAAGCCCCAATGTTCCCTCCAGGCACTTTCAGTGTGGGTGCCTTCTCCACGTGGTTCCTGGTTTCCCTGCAGCGCTGAAGAGAATGTTAGCAAAGAGGTAACCGGCACAGCGAAAACAGTACTCAAAGACAGGGAGAGCAAGCTCTCTCTTGGCACTTTGGATGTGGGACATACAGCGAGATGTTTGCTGCTTTTGCGTTTGGCTGTTGGGAGATTTACAGCACAAAGATATCTAGTTGATTTGAAGCAGTTCCGAGAAAGTCTAAACATAATCGCCACTTCTCCCTCCTGGCACTTTCCATGTGGGAGATATAGCAGGATGTATATTGGTTTTGAGGACAACTCAATGGACAGTGTAGGGAGAAAAGTTCCTGGCTCCTTGAATGCCGTTCCTGGAGACACTGCGATCAATGTGGGAGATATGTCAAGATGTGTGTTTGTTTTGAGGACGGCTCTCTGGAGAGTCTTAGCAAAGAGGTCACAGGGATAATCAGAGCAATTCTCAGAGACACTGAGAACAAGATGGACAGTTCCCTCCTGGCACTTTCCCTGTAGGAGATACCGCAAGACGTTTCTGTAGATTGGGCACAGCGCTCTGCAGGGTGTTAGCAGAGACTTTCCCGGGACAGTGAAACCCTATGTCAGAGACACTGAGAAGAAGCCCCAATGTTCCCTCCAGGCACTTTCAGTGTGGGTGCCTTCTCCACGTGGTTCCTGGTTTCCCTGCAGCGCTGAAGAGAATGTTAGCAAAGAGGTAACCGGCACAGCGAAAACAGTACTCAAAGAGAGGGAGAGCAAGCTCTCTCTTGGCACTTTGGATGTGGGACATACAGCGAGATGTTTGCTGCTTTTGCGTTTGGCTGTTGGGAGATTTACAGCACAAAGATATCTAGTTGATTTGAAGCAGTTCCGAGAAAGTCTAAACATAATCGCCACTTCTCCCTCCTGGCACTTTCCATGTGGGAGATATAGCAGGATGTATATTGGTTTTGAGGACAACTCAATGGACAGTGTAGGGAGAAAAGTTCCTGGCTCCTTGAATGCCGTTCCTGGAGACACTGCGATCAATGTGGGAGATATGTCAAGATGTGTGTTTGTTTTGAGGACGGCTCTCTGGAGAGTCTTAGCAAAGAGGTCACAGGGATAATCAGAGCAATTCTCAGAGACACTGAGAACAAGCTCGACAATTCCCTCCTGGCACTTTCCCTGTAGGAGATACCGCAAGACGTTTCTGTAGATTGGGCACAGCGCTCTGCAGGGTGTTAGCAGAGACTTTCCCGGGACAGTGAAACCCTATGTCAGAGACACTGAGAAGAAGCCCCAATGTTCCCTCCAGGCACTTTCAGTGTGGGTGCCTTCTCCACGTGGTTCCTGGTTTCCCTGCAGCGCTGAAGAGAATGTTAGCAAAGAGGTAACCGGCACAGCGAAAACAGTACTCAAAGACAGGGAGAGCAAGCTCTCTCTTGGCACTTTGGATGTGGGACATACAGCGAGATGTTTGCTGCTTTTGCGTTTGGCTGTTGGGAGATTTACAGCACAAAGATATCTAGTTGATTTGAAGCAGTTCCGAGGAAGTCTAAACATAATCGCCACTTCTCCCTCCTGGCACTTTCCATGTGGGAGATATAGCAGGATGTATATTGGTTTTGAGGACAACTCAATGGACAGTGTAGGGAGAAAAGTTCCTGGCTCCTTGAATGCCGTTCCTGGAGACACTGCGATCAATGAGGGAGATATGTCAAGATGTGTGTTGGTTTTGAGGACGGCTCTCTGGAGAGTCTTAGCAAAGAGGTCACAGGGATAATCAGAGCAATTCTCAGAGACACTGAGAACAAGCTCGACAATTCCCTCCTGGCACTTTCCCTGTAGGAGATACCGCAAGACGTTTCTGTAGATTGGGCACAGCGCTCTGCAGGGTGTTAGCAGAGACTTTCCCGGGACAGTGAAACCCTATGTCAGAGACACTGAGAAGAAGCCCCAATGTTCCCTCCAGGCACTTTCAGTGTGGGTGCCTTCTCCACGTGGTTCCTGGTTTCCCTGCAGCGCTGAAGAGAATGTTAGCAAAGAGGTAACCGGCACAGCGAAAACAGTACTCAAAGACAGGGAGAGCAAGCTCTCTCTTGGCACTTTGGATGTGGGACATACAGCGAGATGTTTGCTGCTTTTGCGTTTGGCTGTTGGGAGATTTACAGCACAAAGATATCTAGTTGATTTGAAGCAGTTCCGAGAAAGTCTAAACATAATCGCCACTTCTCCCTCCTGGCACTTTCCATGTGGGAGATATAGCAGGATGTATATTGGTTTTGAGGACAACTCAATGGACAGTGTAGGGAGAAAAGTTCCTGGCTCCTTGAATGCCGTTCCTGGAGACACTGCGATCAATGTGGGAGATATGTCAAGATGTGTGTTGGTTTTGAGGACGGCTCTCTGGAGAGTCTTAGCAAAGAGGTCACAGGGATAATCAGAGCAATTCTCAGAGACACTGAGAACAAGCTCGACAATTCCCTCCTGGCACTTTCCCTGTAGGAGATACCGCAAGACGTTTCTGTAGATTGGGCACAGCGCTCTGCAGGGTGTTAGCAGAGACTTTCCCGGGACAGTGAAACCCTATGTCAGAGACACTGAGAAGAAGCCCCAATGTTCCCTCCAGGCACTTTCAGTGTGGGTGCCTTCTCCACGTGGTTCCTGGTTTCCCTGCAGCGCTGAAGAGAATGTTAGCAAAGAGGTAACCGGCACAGCGAAAACAGTACTCAAAGAGAGGGAGAGCAAGCTCTCTCTTGGCACTTTGGATGTGGGACATACAGCGAGATGTTTGCTGCTTTTGCGTTTGGCTGTTGGGAGATTTACAGCACAAAGATATCTAGTTGATTTGAAGCAGTTCCGAGAAAGTCTAAACATAATCGCCACTTCTCCCTCCTGGCACTTTCCATGTGGGAGATATAGCAGGATGTATATTGGTTTTGAGGACAACTCAATGGACAGTGTAGGGAGAAAAGTTCCTGGCTCCTTGAATGCCGTTCCTGGAGACACTGCGATCAATGAGGGAGATATGTCAAGATGTGTGTTGGTTTTGAGGACGGCTCTCTGGAGAGTCTTAGCAAAGAGGTCACAGGGATAATCAGAGCAATTCTCAGAGACACTGAGAACAAGATGGACAGTTCCCTCCTGGCACTTTCCCTGTAGGAGATACCGCAAGACGTTTCTGTAGATTGGGCACAGCGCTCTGCAGGGTGTTAGCAGAGACTTTCCCGGGACAGTGAAACCCTATGTCAGAGACACTGAGAAGAAGCCCCAATGTTCCCTCCAGGCACTTTCAGTGTGGGTGCCTTCTCCACGTGGTTCCTGGTTTCCCTGCAGCGCTGAAGAGAATGTTAGCAAAGAGGTAACCGGCACAGCGAAAACAGTACTCAAAGACAGGGAGAGCAAGCTCTCTCTTGGCACTTTGGATGTGGGACATACAGCGAGATGTTTGCTGCTTTTGCGTTTGGCTGTTGGGAGATTTACAGCACAAAGATATCTAGTTGATTTGAAGCAGTTCCGAGGAAGTCTAAACATAATCGCCACTTCTCCCTCCTGGCACTTTCCATGTGGGAGATATAGCAGGATGTATATTGGTTTTGAGGACAACTCAATGGACAGTGTAGGGAGAAAAGTTCCTGGCTCCTTGAATGCCGTTCCTGGAGACACTGCGATCAATGTGGGAGATATGTCAAGATGTGTGTTGGTTTTGAGGACGGCTCTCTGGAGAGTCTTAGCAAAGAGGTCACAGGGATAATCAGAGCAATTCTCAGAGACACTGAGAACAAGATGGACAGTTCCCTCCTGGCACTTTCCCTGTAGGAGATACCGCAAGACGTTTCTGTAGATTGGGCACAGCGCTCTGCAGGGTGTTAGCAGAGACTTTCCCGGGACAGTGAAACCCTATGTCAGAGACACTGAGAAGAAGCCCCAATGTTCCCTCCAGGCACTTTCAGTGTGGGTGCCTTCTCCACGTGGTTCCTGGTTTCCCTGCAGCGCTGAAGAGAATGTTAGCAAAGAGGTAACCGGCACAGCGAAAACAGTACTCAAAGACAGGGAGAGCAAGCTCTCTCTTGGCACTTTGGATGTGGGACATACAGCGAGATGTTTGCTGCTTTTGCGTTTGGCTGTTGGGAGATTTACAGCACAAAGATATCTAGTTGATTTGAAGCAGTTCCGAGAAAGTCTAAACATAATCGCCACTTCTCCCTCCTGGCACTTTCCATGTGGGAGATATAGCAGGATGTATATTGGTTTTGAGGACAACTCAATGGACAGTGTAGGGAGAAAAGTTCCTGGCTCCTTGAATGCCGTTCCTGGAGACACTGCGATCAATGTGGGAGATATGTCAAGATGTGTGTTGGTTTTGAGGACGGCTCTCTGGAGAGTCTTAGCAAAGAGGTCACAGGGATAATCAGAGCAATTCTCAGAGACACTGAGAACAAGATGGACAGTTCCCTCCTGGCACTTTCCCTGTAGGAGATACCGCAAGACGTTTCTGTAGATTGGGCACAGCGCTCTGCAGGGTGTTAGCAGAGACTTTCCCGGGACAGTGAAACCCTATGTCAGAGACACTGAGAAGAAGCCCCAATGTTCCCTCCAGGCACTTTCAGTGTGGGTGCCTTCTCCACGTGGTTCCTGGTTTCCCTGCAGCGCTGAAGAGAATGTTAGCAAAGAGGTAACCGGCACAGCGAAAACAGTACTCAAAGACAGGGAGAGCAAGCTCTCTCTTGGCACTTTGGATGTGGGACATACAGCGAGATGTTTGCTGCTTTTGCGTTTGGCTGTTGGGAGATTTACAGCACAAAGATATCTAGTTGATTTGAAGCAGTTCCGAGAAAGTCTAAACATAATCGCCACTTCTCCCTCCTGGCACTTTCCATGTGGGAGATATAGCAGGATGTATATTGGTTTTGAGGACAACTCAATGGACAGTGTAGGGAGAAAAGTTCCTGGCTCCTTGAATGCCGTTCCTGGAGACACTGCGATCAATGTGGGAGATATGTCAAGATGTGTGTTGGTTTTGAGGACGGCTCTCTGGAGAGTCTTAGCAAAGAGGTCACAGGGATAATCAGAGCAATTCTCAGAGACACTGAGAACAAGATGGACAGTTCCCTCCTGGCACTTTCCCTGTAGGAGATACCGCAAGACGTTTCTGTAGATTGGGCACAGCGCTCTGCAGGGTGTTAGCAGAGACTTTCCCGGGACAGTGAAACCCTATGTCAGAGACACTGAGAAGAAGCCCCAATGTTCCCTCCAGGCACTTTCAGTGTGGGTGCCTTCTCCACGTGGTTCCTGGTTTCCCTGCAGCGCTGAAGAGAATGTTAGCAAAGAGGTAACCGGCACAGCGAAAACAGTACTCAAAGACAGGGAGAGCAAGCTCTCTCTTGGCACTTTGGATGTGGGACATACAGCGAGATGTTTGCTGCTTTTGCGTTTGGCTGTTGGGAGATTTACAGCACAAAGATATCTAGTTGATTTGAAGCAGTTCCGAGAAAGTCTAAACATAATCGCCACTTCTCCCTCCTGGCACTTTCCATGTGGGAGATATAGCAGGATGTATATTGGTTTTGAGGACAACTCAATGGACAGTGTAGGGAGAAAAGTTCCTGGCTCCTTGAATGCCGTTCCTGGAGACACTGCGATCAATGAGGGAGATATGTCAAGATGTGTGTTGGTTTTGAGGACGGCTCTCTGGAGAGTCTTAGCAAAGAGGTCACAGGGATAATCAGAGCAATTCTCAGAGACACTGAGAACAAGATGGACAGTTCCCTCCTGGCACTTTCCCTGTAGGAGATACCGCAAGACGTTTCTGTAGATTGGGCACAGCGCTCTGCAGGGTGTTAGCAGAGACTTTCCCGGGACAGTGAAACCCTATGTCAGAGACACTGAGAAGAAGCCCCAATGTTCCCTCCAGGCACTTTCAGTGTGGGTGCCTTCTCCACGTGGTTCCTGGTTTCCCTGCAGCGCTGAAGAGAATGTTAGCAAAGAGGTAACCGGCACAGCGAAAACAGTACTCAAAGACAGGGAGAGCAAGCTCTCTCTTGGCACTTTGGATGTGGGACATACAGCGAGATGTTTGCTGCTTTTGCGTTTGGCTGTTGGGAGATTTACAGCACAAAGATATCTAGTTGATTTGAAGCAGTTCCGAGGAAGTCTAAACATAATCGCCACTTCTCCCTCCTGGCACTTTCCATGTGGGAGATATAGCAGGATGTATATTGGTTTTGAGGACAACTCAATGGACAGTGTAGGGAGAAAAGTTCCTGGCTCCTTGAATGCCGTTCCTGGAGACACTGCGATCAATGTGGGAGATATGTCAAGATGTGTGTTGGTTTTGAGGACGGCTCTCTGGAGAGTCTTAGCAAAGAGGTCACAGGGATAATCAGAGCAATTCTCAGAGACACTGAGAACAAGATGGACAGTTCCCTCCTGGCACTTTCCCTGTAGGAGATACCGCAAGACGTTTCTGTAGATTGGGCACAGCGCTCTGCAGGGTGTTAGCAGAGACTTTCCCGGGACAGTGAAACCCTATGTCAGAGACACTGAGAAGAAGCCCCAATGTTCCCTCCAGGCACTTTCAGTGTGGGTGCCTTCTCCACGTGGTTCCTGGTTTCCCTGCAGCGCTGAAGAGAATGTTAGCAAAGAGGTAACCGGCACAGCGAAAACAGTACTCAAAGAGAGGGAGAGCAAGCTCTCTCTTGGCACTTTGGATGTGGGACATACAGCGAGATGTTTGCTGCTTTTGCGTTTGGCTGTTGGGAGATTTACAGCACAAAGATATCTAGTTGATTTGAAGCAGTTCCGAGAAAGTCTAAACATAATCGCCACTTCTCCCTCCTGGCACTTTCCATGTGGGAGATATAGCAGGATGTATATTGGTTTTGAGGACAACTCAATGGACAGTGTAGGGAGAAAAGTTCCTGGCTCCTTGAATGCCGTTCCTGGAGACACTGCGATCAATGTGGGAGATATGTCAAGATGTGTGTTGGTTTTGAGGACGGCTCTCTGGAGAGTCTTAGCAAAGAGGTCACAGGGATAATCAGAGCAATTCTCAGAGACACTGAGAACAAGATGGACAGTTCCCTCCTGGCACTTTCCCTGTAGGAGATACCGCAAGACGTTTCTGTAGATTGGGCACAGCGCTCTGCAGGGTGTTAGCAGAGACTTTCCGGGACAGTGAAACCCTATGTCAGAGACACTGAGAAGAAGCCCCAATGTTCCCTCCAGGCACTTTCAGTGTGGGTGCCTTCTCCACGTGGTTCCTGGTTTCCCTGCAGCGCTGAAGAGAATGTTAGCAAAGAGGTAACCGGCACAGCGAAAACAGTACTCAAAGACAGGGAGAGCAAGCTCTCTCTTGGCACTTTGGATGTGGGACATACAGCGAGATGTTTGCTGCTTTTGCGTTTGGCTGTTGGGAGATTTACAGCACAAAGATATCTAGTTGATTTGAAGCAGTTCCGAGAAAGTCTAAACATAATCGCCACTTCTCCCTCCTGGCACTTTCCATGTGGGAGATATAGCAGGATGTATATTGGTTTTGAGGACAACTCAATGGACAGTGTAGGGAGAAAAGTTCCTGGCTCCTTGAATGCCGTTCCTGGAGACACTGCGATCAATGTGGGAGATATGTCAAGATGTGTGTTGGTTTTGAGGACGGCTCTCTGGAGAGTCTTAGCAAAGAGGTCACAGGGATAATCAGAGCAATTCTCAGAGACACTGAGAACAAGATGGACAGTTCCCTCCTGGCACTTTCCCTGTAGGAGATACCGCAAGACGTTTCTGTAGATTGGGCACAGCGCTCTGCAGGGTGTTAGCAGAGACTTTCCGGGACAGTGAAACCCTATGTCAGAGACACTGAGAAGAAGCCCCAATGTTCCCTCCAGGCACTTTCAGTGTGGGTGCCTTCTCCACGTGGTTCCTGGTTTCCCTGCAGCGCTGAAGAGAATGTTAGCAAAGAGGTAACCGGCACAGCGAAAACAGTACTCAAAGACAGGGAGAGCAAGCTCTCTCTTGGCACTTTGGATGTGGGACATACAGCGAGATGTTTGCTGCTTTTGCGTTTGGCTGTTGGGAGATTTACAGCACAAAGATATCTAGTTGATTTGAAGCAGTTCCGAGAAAGTCTAAACATAATCGCCACTTCTCCCTCCTGGCACTTTCCATGTGGGAGATATAGCAGGATGTATATTGTTTTGAGGACAACTCAATGGACAGTGTAGGGAGAAAAGTTCCTGGCTCCTTGAATGCCGTTCCTGGAGACACTGCGATCAATGAGGGAGATATGTCAAGATGTGTGTTGGTTTTGAGGACGGCTCTCTGGAGAGTCTTAGCAAAGAGGTCACAGGGATAATCAGAGCAATTCTCAGAGACACTGAGAACAAGATGGACAGTTCCCTCCTGGCACTTTCCCTGTAGGAGATACCGCAAGACGTTTCTGTAGATTGGGCACAGCGCTCTGCAGGGTGTTAGCAGAGACTTTCCCGGGACAGTG